>NC_057801.1:351964824-352188983 GCF_018294505.1 Triticum aestivum
GGGGTACGGGCCGTTAGGTAGTGTCCTCTTTGCCGTCCGCCTATCTTTGCCGTCCGCCCTTTTGCCTCTTTGCCGTCTGCTGGCAGACGGCAAAGAGGTGGGCCGTTAAGTTTTTTCCAAACGGGCGGGGGGTGGGGGCCACCTCTCTCTTTGCCGTCTGCCAGCGGACGGCAAAGAGCCCGCGGATGGCAAAGAGCTTCTTTGCCGTCTGCCATTTCTTTGCCGTCTGCTTTTGGGTAGCTGATGGCAAAGAGCTTCTTTGTCGTCCGCTAGCTGACGGCAAAGAGCTGGCAGATGGCAAAGTAGCTGATTCCAGTAGTGAATGTGTCTTCATAGGATACCCAAAAGAGACTATTGGGTACACCTTCTATCACAGATCCGAGGGCAAGATTTTCGTTGCTAAAATCGGATCCTTTCTAGAGAAGGAGTTTCTCTAGAGAGAAGTGAGTGGGAGGAAAGTAGAACTTGATGAGATAACTATATCTACTCCCTTATTGGTAAGTAGTTCATCACAAGAACCGGTTCCTGTGACAACTACACCAATTAGTGAGGAAGCTAATGATATTGATCATGAAACTTCAGATCAAGTTTCTACTGAACCTCGTAGGTCTACCAGAGTAAGATCCGCACCAGAGTGGTACGGTAATCCAATTCTGGAAGTCATGTTGCTTGACCATGATGAACCTACGAACTATGAGGAAGCAATGATGAGCCCAGATTCCGCAAAATGGCTAGAGGCCATGAAATCTGAGATGGGATCCATGTATGAAAACAAAGTATGGACTTTGGTTGACTTGCCCGATGATCGGCAAGCAATTGAGAATAAATGGATCTTTAAGAAGAAGACTGACGCAGATGGTAATGTAACTGTCTATAAAGCTCAACTTGTTGCGAAAGGTTTTCGACAAGTCCAAGGAGTTGACTACAATGAGACTTTCTCACCCGTAGCGATGCTTAAGTCTGTCCGAATCATGTTAGCTATTGCTGCATTTCATGATTATGAAATTTGGCAAATGGATGTCAAAACTGCATTCTTGAATGGATTTCTGGAAGAAGAGTTGTATATGATGCAGCCAGAAGGTTTTGTTGATCCAAAAGGTGCTAACAAAGTGTGCAAGCTCCAGCGTTCCATTTATGGACTGGTGCAAGCATCTCGGAGTTGGAATAAACGCTTTGATAGTGTGATCAAAGCATATGGTTTTATACAGACTTTTGGAGAAGTCTGTATTTACAAGAAAGTGAGTGGGAGCTCTGTAGCATTTCTGATATTATATGTAGATGACATATTATTAATTGGAAATGATATAGAATTTCTGGATAGCATAAAAGGATACTTGAATAAAAAAATTCAATGAAAGACCTCGGTGAAGCTGCTTACATATTGGGCATCAAGATCTATAGAGATAGATCAAGACGCTTAATAGGACTTTCACAAAGCACATACCTTGATAAAATTTTGAAAAAGTTCAAAATGGATCAGGCAAAGAAAGGGTTCTTACCCGTACTACAAGGTGTGAAGTTGAGTCAAACTCAATGCCCGACCACAGCAAAAGATAGAGAGAAAATGAAAGATGTTCCCTATGCTTCAACCATAGGCTCTATCATGTATGCAATGCTGTGTACCAGACCTGACGTATGCTTAGCAATAAGCTTGGCAGGAAGGTACCAAAGTAATCCAGGAGTGGATCACTAGACAGCGGTCAAGAACATCCTGAAATACCTGAAAAGGACTAAGGATATGTTTCTCGTATATGGAGGTGACAAAGAGCTAGTCGTAAATGGTTACGTCGATGCAAGCTTTGACACTGATCCGGACGATTCTAAATCGCAAACCGGATACGTGTTTTTATTAAACGATGGAGCTGTACGTTGGTGCAGTTCTAAACAAAGCGTCGTGGCGGGATCTACATGTGAAGCGGAGTACATAGCTGCTTCGGAATCAGCAAATGAAGGAGTCTGGATGAAGGAGTTCATTTCCGATCTAGGTGTCATACCTAGTGCATCGGGACCAATGAAAATCTTCTGTGACAATACTGGTGCAATTGCCTTGGCAAAGGAATCCAGATTTCACAAGAGGACCAAGCACATCAAGAGACGCTTCAATTCCATTCGGGACCAAGTCCAAGTGGGAGACATAGAGATTTGCAAGATACATATGGATCTGAATGTTGCAGACCCGTTGACTAAGCCACTCTCACGAGCAAAACATGATCAGCACCAAGACTCCATGGGTGTTAGAATCATTACTATGTAATATAGATTATTGACTCTAGTGCAAGTGGGAGACTGAAGGAAATATGCCCTAGAGGCAATAATAAAGTTATTATTTATTTCCTCATATCATGATAAATGTTTATTATTCATGCTAGAATTGTATTAACCGGAAACATGATACATGTGTGAATACATAGACAAACATATAGTCACTAGTATGCCTCTACTTGACTAGCTCATTAATAAAATATGGTTATGTTTCCTAACCATAGACATGTGTTGTCATTTGATTAATGGGATCACATCATTAGGAGAATGATGTGATTGACATGACCCATTCTGTTAGCCTAGCACTTGATCGTTTAGTATATTGCTATTGCTTTCTTCATGACTTATACATGTTCCTGTAACTATGAGAATTATGCAACTCCCGTTTACCGGAGGAGCACTTTGGGTACTACCAAACGTCACAACATAACTGGGTGATTATAAAGGAGTACTACAGGTGTCTCCGAAGGTACATGTTGAGTTGGCGTATTTCGAGATTAGGTTTTGTCACTCCGATTGTCGGAGAGGTATCTCTGGGCCCTCTCGGTAATGCACATCATTATAAGCCTTGCAAGTAATGTGACCAAATGAGTTGGTTACGGGATGATGCACTACGGAACGAGTAAAGAGACTTGCCGGTAACGAGATTGAACTAGGTATTGGATACCGACGATCAAATCTCGGGCAAGTAACATACCGATGACAAAGGGAACAACGTATGTTGTTATGCGGTTTGACCGATAAAGATCTTCGTAGAATATGTAGGAACCAATATGGGCATCCAGGTTCCGCTATTGGTTATTGACCGAGAATAGTTCTAGGTCATGTCTACATAGTTCTCAAACCCGTAGGGTCCGCACGCTTAACATTACGATGACAGTTTTATTATGAGTTTATAAGTTTTGATGTACCGAAGTTCTTTCGGAGTCCCGGATGTGATCATGGACGTAACGAGGAGTCTCGAAATGGTCGAGACATGAAGATCGATATATTGGAAGCCTATATTTGGACATCAGAATCGTTCCGGGTGAAATCGGCATTTTACCGGAGTATCGGGAGGTTACCGGAACCCCCCGGGGGGTTATTGGGCCTACATGGGCCTCGAGGGAGAAGAGGGAAGGAGGCAGGAGGGGGCCGCGCGCCCCTCCCTTCCTAGTCCGAATAGGACAAGGGAAGGGGGGCGGCGCCCCCCCTTTCCTTCCCCTCTTCCTCCTCTTTCCCCCCTTCTCCTATTCCAACTAGGAAAGAAGGGAGTCCTACTCCCGCTGGGAGTAGGACTCCCCCCTTGGCGTGCCCTCCTTGGCCGGCCGCCTCCTTCCCCCTGGCTCCTTTATATACGGGGGCAGGGGGCACCCCATAGACACACAAGTTGATCTATGGATCGTTCCTTAGCCGTGTGCGGTGCCCCCCTCCACCATATTCCACCTCGGTCATATCGTCGCGGAGTTTAGGTGAAGCCCTGCGCCGGTAGAGCATCATCATCGTCACCACGCCGTCGTGCTGACGGAACTCATCCCCGAAGCTTTGCTGGATCGAAGCCCGGGGATCATCATCGAGCTGAACGTGTGCTGAACTCGGAGGTGTCGTACGTTCGGTACTTGGATAGGTCGGATCGTGAAGACGTACGACTACATCAACCGCGTTGTCATAACGCTTCCTCTTACGGTCTACGAGGGTACGTGGACAACACTCTCCCCTCTCGTTGCTATGCCATCACCATGATCTTGCGTGTACGTAGGAAAATTTTAAAATTACTACGTTCCCCAACACTAAGACCTATGTCTCCTAGTCAAGTGATAACAGACAAGCAAGCCACTCATCGTGGAGAGAAGAGTGAGAACGTGATCCACCAAAAAGTGATTGAGAGCCACCAGCCAAACTTGAGCGCCTCTTCTCCTAGAGAGAAAAACCTAGTCTTATTTGCCACAAAAAGTGAGATGAGAGAAGTGTGTGAGAACCCATCGAGTGTTATGCACTTTATCCTTGTGTGCAAGGACGGGGAACCAAAAACTAACACCTCTCACGAGCTACCTTTAGTGTTTCAATCTCTTTTGCAGGAATTCCAAGATGTCTTCCTCGATGAGCTACCTCCGGGTCTACCTCCTCTACGAGGCATTGAGCATCGAATCGACCTCATCCCCGGAGCGCCACTTCCATGCATCATATGTGTCTTATGCATTATGTGCTTCGCCTTTATATTGGAGTCTTTGTTGTGGTTTACTTTGATGACATTCTTGTTCTTAGCAAATACATAAAAGAGCATGCCCTTCGCAAGGAACATCTTTATGCCAACTTGAAAAAATGCACGTTTGGTGTTGACAAACTCGTTTTCTTGGGTTTTGTTATCTCTACCAAGGGTGTCCATGTTGATGAATCTGAAATTGAAGCAACTAAAACTTGGCCCCAACCCACCAATTTGCAACAAGTGCGTAGCTTTCTTGGTCTTGCGGGTTTTTATCGTCGCTTTGTGAAAGACTTTAGCACTACTGTCGCTGCTTTGCATGCTTTGAGTAACAAGAATGCTCCTTTTGTTTGGGGATCTTTGCAATCCACCACTTTTGATGAGCTCAAGTCTTTGCTTACTCATGCTCCGATTCTTGCTTTGCCCAACTTTGAGAAAACTTTTGAGGTTCATTGTGATGCAAGTGGTACCAGAATTGGCGGAGTTTTGATGCAAGAAAAACGAGCCATTGCATATTTTAGTGAAAAACTCTCCCGTGCTGAACTTAACTACCCCATCTATGACAAAGAATTGTATGCTTTAGCGCGTGTGCTACATGTTTGGGAACATTATCTTAGACCTCATGAGTTTGTCATCCATACCGATCATGAAACACTTAAGTACTTAAAAGGTCAAACTAAGTTGAACAAGCGTCATGCCAAATGGAGTGAATTTATTGAATCTTTCCCCTATGTGATCAAGTACATTAAGGGTAAGGAAAATGTAGTTGCGGATGCACTTTCACGCATATGCACGCTTCTCACTAAACTTGAGTTGAATGTTATAGGCTTTGAGCACATAAAAGACTTGTATGCTAATGATCCATCTTTTGCTACTCCTTATGCTAAATGTTTGACGCATACATCTTGGGAACAATATTACATCAAGGATGGTTATCTTATGAGAGCTAACAAACTGTGCATTCCCGAGTCTTCTCTTCGTTTGATCCTTTTGCAAGAGGCTCATGGAGGCGGACTCATGGGACACTTTGGACGTGACAAGACATTCGCGACGCTCACTAAGAACTACTTTTGGCCCAGATGTTCCGCGACATCTCACGCTTCACCACCCGATGCTCTACATGTCGCAAAGCTAAGTCTAAAGCTCAATCCCATGGTCTTTACATGCCTCTTCCTATTCCTTATCAACCTTGGGAAGACATTAGCATGGATTTTGTACTTGGTTTTCCTAGAACTCAAAATGGAAAGGACTCCGTGTTTGTTGTTGTGGACCGATTTTCTAGGATGGCACATTTCATTCCTTGCAACAAGATAGACGATGCTTCACACATTGCAAATATCTTTTGTAGGGAAATCTTGCGACTCCATGGAGTACCAAAGACAATCGTTTCCGATCGTGACGTCAAGTTCTTGAGTTACTTCTGGAAGACCCTATGCGCCAAGCTCGGAATCAAGCTCTTGTTCTCATCCGCATACCATCCTCAAACCGATGGCCAAACGGAGGTGACGAACCGGACACTCTCCACTCTACTTCGTGTGTTGATCAAGAAGAACATCAAGGAGTGGGAAGCATGTCTACGCATCACTGAGTACGCCTACAACCGTGCAAGACATTCGACTACCGGCAAGTCCCCCTTCGAGGTCGTCTACGGCTTCAACCCGTTGTCACCATTGGACATTCTATCTCTTCCTCTACAAGAGCGCACCAACATGGATGCGAGTGCACGGGCAAGCTACATAAAGAAGATGCATGAAGATACAAGGCACACCATCGAGCGCCAAGTACAACGACTAGCGACCAAGCTCAACGTCAACAAGCAACCCATGATCTTCAACATTGGCGATCTCGTGTGGCTACACCTTCGCAAGGACCGCTTCCCCAATGAACGCAAGTCCAAACTTCTCCCTCGAGCCGATGGACCCTTCAAGGTGCTAGCACGCTACAATGATAACGCCTACAAGATAGACCTCCCACGAGGCAAGTACAATGTGAGCTACATCTTCAACGTCAAGGACCTCACGCCATACCATGGATGATGAGGACATCAATACCATTGTTACACCCACAGCCCCTACTGCTACATATACTGGACCAGCTACTAGAGCTCGCGCACGCCAATTAAATTATCAGGTACTTTCGTTTCTTGGTAATGATTCTAATGTTCATGAAAATATGATGCTGCCTAAATTGGATACATTTGTTTTGCTTACAAATGAAGGGCCTAGCTTCGAGAAGGATGAACATTGGAGCAAGAACAAGCATGGAGATGATGGCATGCGCAAGGGGAACAAGAACGGAGTTACAAGTGATGATTTCAGGACTTTGAAGCCACCATAATGAGTGTATGAAGCCTTGGACGAAATATACAAGATGCCACTTCATAAATTATGTCCAGAGGCTATTCTAGGTGCTGCGTCACCTTATTATTGGGTCAGGCCCATGTAATTTCGAAATACATAAGTATAGGCTATTTTTAGAGTTTGTATGTGTGGGGAAACAAGAGATAGGGTTAGTTTCGGACCCCTCCACCAAGGGCCACGAAATTCACCCCCTCTTCCTCCATATATACAGCCCTTAGGGCACCGTTTAGACTTTGGGTTTTGTTTAGATTAAAGTTCACCATAGCTATAACTTCGCGTACTTCGTTTGTGTTCAACGACCAGACAAAGACGTCTCAGAACCCCACCTTGATCAATAAAGCTTTCATCTTATATTCGCAATATCCAGATTGCAATCTCAGTTTCTTGCTTGTTCAATGTTTGCTCCCAGGAAACAGACCCTCGTGGCCAGGTTGATCGTGCTCCGGCGTGGTCAATAACCTCTCGGAGTTGGTTTAGCGATTGCTAAGGCGCGACATCCTCGCACGTTCGTAGTCGGCTCGTCAAAGTCGATTTCCACCAAAGCGATATCCATCATCTCATCGAAAGACGGGACACCTTTGCCTCTATCAAGTGGTATCAGATTTCCAGGTTGCTCGGTGAGATTTTACAGTTTTTCGTAGTTTAGATCGAGTCGGTTCTTCATACCTACAGTCCACGAAAAAGCCACAAAAAAATTAGGGTTAGTTCATCATATCCGAACCTATCTGAGCCTTTGCATAATCTTTTTAGGGTTTTGCTTTGTTGAATTTGCAGTTGCATCGTCGTGTCTAGTTGCTGATCTTAGCGTCTAGTCCTTTAGAGTTTCGAGTTCTGTCACAGTTTGTCACGTCGCTTCCGCACCATCTTCATTGTTGTTGCCATATACCACCACCGCTGCCATATCCCACCAACGCTCCCATATACCACTGATCCATATCCATATACCACCACCACTATCATATACCACCATCGCTGCCATGTCCTACCACCATATATCCACCACCAATCCGAGTTCTTTTCGTAGTAGGTTTGTTTCCGAGATCCATCTAATTTCTGATTCGTGTTTCTGCCTGAGTAGGTTTCGGAAAAAAAAAAGAGTGGAGACCCCCGGGCAGTTTTTAGGCCAAAATTTCGGCGACCGAAAATATTTTTTCCCTATCCTATTTTTAGGTCCCCAGGAGTGTTTTGAGACATTCGCCATCATAGTGATTTTTTGTCGCACTTTTTCATCGTCGCTGCCCTGATTTCCGAAAAAAAATGTCAAAAAAATTCGGTGCCCATCTTGTCAGTTTGACGTGGGACGAGTTTTGAGACACTCGCCATTATAGTGATTTTTCACAAAAAAAAGAGCAGCGCAAAAAAAGCAGCGCAACAAAAAAAAGAGCGAAAAAAATTTCCAGAGTGTGCTTTTCCCTTGTTTAAGTGCAGCGCCGTGATTTTGTTAGTGTTCTAGGCTCGCGTCTCTAGCA
Organism: Triticum aestivum; assembly: GCF_018294505.1. Classification (NCBI taxonomy): domain Eukaryota; kingdom Viridiplantae; phylum Streptophyta; class Magnoliopsida; order Poales; family Poaceae; genus Triticum; species Triticum aestivum. The sequence continues at coordinate 351,973,098 of NC_057801.1, forward strand.
CGGTCTAGCCTAGGACCAGCACAGTATCGTCATTGAGCGTTTATTCAACTTTGCATCTATGAATTGATTATTGCTGATCCTTTTTGCTACCATATTATAAGCCTTCCCAGCTCCACATACATCTACGTCGTGTGTTTGACTCTCCCTGGTAATCGCTCTATCCAAGATTTGAGAGTTTTGACTACAACGATTGCCGATCACCGCCTGCTGTTGGGTAAGAACTTGTAAGAATTTGAGTTTTGCTTGACGGATTTGTGACACCCACCACCACCACTTGTTAGTAGTATGTAGGATCATATTCTTATGTGTTTCTATTGCTACTAACCATGCCAGGATCACAAGCCGACGAGATTGACTGGGAGAACTTAACGAACAAGGATCTTCATGATAAGTTTCAGCAAATGATGACTGAACAGGTGCAAGATGTGCTGAACAATTTTGAAGAGGCCATGGAGAAGATCACTGGCCTTGAGAAGACGTTCGAAACAAAGCTCGATAACAGATTTAATGAACTGCTTGCGCGTCTTCCACCGGCTGCACCTGTCGCACCTCTGCAACAACAACAACTACTACCTCCACGTCACGAAACAGCCCTCCGCCGAGCGAGTCGTGTCCTTCTTCAGCCTGGCCAAACTGTGGGTGCTGCTGTTGATACTTCTGTGGCTCCTGCTGCTAATGTGGAGGATGATTATGCGGGAGATTACGAGGATGAGGTTGATCAAAATTAGAACTATGTGCAACCACCAGCACCACAACCACCAAGTCGTCCACATGCAAATAATCACAATGGTAGGGCTCTCCCTCAGGTACGAGATCATGACCATCTTCCTAAACTGAAATTGAATATTCCACCATTTGAGGGTAGATATGTTCCTGATATATATCTTACTTGGGAGTTAGAAACTGAACAACGATTTACATGTTTACAATATCCTGAGGAGAGACGTGTTCCTGCTGCTGTTTGTGCTTTCACTAGCTTTGCATGTGTTTGGTGGTCTCAACATTGTAGATTATATCCTATTCCAGCTACTTGGGCTGCTTTGAAAACTGCTATGCGTACTCGTTGGGTTCCACCATATTATCAACGTGAATTCTTTCAAAAATTGCAGCATTTGAGACAAGGAAAAAATTCTGTAGAAGAATATTATCAGGAATTACAAACTGGCATGATTAGATGTGGTATTGTTGAGGAGAATGAACATATGCTTGCACGTTTTATGGGTGGATTAAATAGAGAGATTCAGACCATTCTAGAGTATAAGGAGTATACTAATATCACTCGTTTATTCCATCTTGCTTGTAAAGCTGAACGTGAAGTGCAGGATCGACCAGCATTGGCGCGAACTAACTTTTCTGCAGGTCGACCTTCATCATGGACACCGCGTGCATCTTCTACTTCCACTGCACCAGCACCTCCAATAGTTGCCACCTCCAGCCATGATACAAGAAAGTAGGCACAACCACCACTATCTGCCAAGAGCGCACCTGCCGGGCCTACACAGAGCTCTTCTTCTTCCATGGCATCAACTGGGCACACAAGTGATATTATTTGTCGTCGCTGTAAGGGAAGAGGTCATTATGCGAGAGAATGCAAATCTCAGCATGTGATGATTGCTACTAAGGATGGTGGGTATGAGTCCGCTAGTGACTATGATGAGGAGACGTTGGCTCTTATTACACGTGAAGAACACGGTGGAGATGATTCTGATCATGAGACGCAATACATGGCTCCTGAAGACGCTGACAGGTATGAATGTTTAGTTGCTCAACGTGTTTTGAGTGTGCAGGTCACACAAGCTGAGAAAAATCAGAGGCATAATTTGTTCCATACAAAGGGAGTTGTGAAGGAAGATTATGTGCGCGTCATCATAGACGGAGGGAGCTGCAACAAATTGGCTAGCATGGAGATGGTGGAGAAGCTCTCTCTCACCACAAGACCACATCCACATCCTTACTAGATCCAATGGTTCAACAACAGCGGCAAGGTTAAGGTAACACGTACTGTTCGTGTGCATTTTAGTATCTCTACATATGCTGATTATGTTGATTGTGATGTGGTACCTATGCAAGCATGTTCCTTATTACTTGGTCGACCATGGCAATTTGATAAAAATTCTGTCCACCTTGGTAGAAACAATCGGTATACTCTTGTTCATAAGGATAAAAATATTACTTTGCTTCCTATGACTCCTGATTCCATTATGAAGGATGATATTAATAGAGCTAATAAAGCAAAACAGGAGAAGAATAAGAGTGAAAATCAGATTGTGGCAAAAGAATTTGAGCAACAAATGAAGCCTAATAATAAACCATCTAGTGTTGCTTCTGAAATTAAATTGAAAAGTGCATGTTTACTTGCCACTAAATCTGATATTGATGAGCTAGATTTTAGCAAATCTGTTTGCTATGCTTTTGGGTGCAAAGAGGCATTATTTTCATTCGAGGATGTGCCTTCCTCTTTGCCCCCTGCTGTCACTAACATTTTGCAGGAATTCGCTGACGTCTTCCCACAAGACGTGCCATTGGGATTACCACCTATTCGAGGGATTGAACATCAAATTGACTTAATTCCCGGTGCATCATACCATACCAATTCAGAGGAGACGAAGGAGATTATGCGTCAAGTACAAGAGCTTCTCGACAAAGGTTATATACGCAAATCCCTTAGTCCTTGTGTTGTTCCTATTATTTTAGTGCCGAAAAAGGACGGTACATCGCGTATGTGTGTTGATTGTAGAGGCATTAATAATATTACTATTCGTTATCGTCATCGTATTCCTAGGCTAGATGATATGCTTGATGAATTGAGTGGCTCTACAATATTCTCCAAAGTTGATTTGCGTAGTGGATACCATCAAATTCGTATGAAATTGGGGGATGAATGGAAAACAGCATTTAAAACTAAGTTTGGATTATATGAGTGGTTAGTCATGCCTTTTGGGTTAACTAATGCACCTAGTACTTTCATTGGATGATTTGTGGTAGTTTACTTTGATGACATATTGATTTATAGCAGAACTTTGGAGGAACATTTCAAACATTTACGTGTTGTTTTTATTGCTCTACGTGATGCACGTTTGTTTGGTAACCTTGGGAAGTGCACCTTTTGCACCGACCGAGTGTCTTTTCTTGGCTATGTTGTTACTCCATGGGGCATTGAAGTTGATAAATCCAAGATTGAAGCTATTGAGAGTTGGCCGCAGCCCAAAACGGTCACACAAGTGATGAGTTTTCTTGGCGTTTTGTGAGAGATTTCAGCACCATTGCTGCACCTCTCAATGAGCTTACAAAGAAGGATGTGCCTTTTGTTTGGGGTACCACACAGGAACAAGCCTTCACGGTATTGGAAGAAAAGTTGACACATGCTCCTTTACTCCAACTTCCTGATTTTAATAAGACTTTTGAGCTTGAATGTGATGCTAGTGGAATTGGATTAGGAGATGTGTTATTACAAGATGGCAAACCTGTTGCATATTTGTCGGAAAAAATGAGTGGGCCTAGTCTGAATTATTCTACTTATGATAAAGAAATATATGCTCTTGTTCGGACTTTAGAGACATGGCAACATTATTTATGGCCCAAAGAATTTGTTATACATTCTGATCATGAATCTTTGAAACATATTAAAAGTCAAGCTAAACTGAATCGTAGACATGCTAAATGGGTTGAATTCATTGAGACTTTCCCTTATGTTATTAAACACAAGAAGGGTAAAGAAAATGTTATTGCTGATGCATTGTCTCGTCGCTATACTTTGCTTTCATAACTTGACTTCAAAATATTTGGTTTGGAGACCATCAAAGATCAATATGTGCATGATGATGATTTTAAAGATGTATTGCAGAATTGTAAAGAAGCGAGAACATGGAACAAGTTCGTCATTAATGATGGATTTGTGGTTCATGCTAACAAGCTATGCATTCCAGCTAGCTCTATTCGTCTTTTGTTGTTGTAGGAGGTGCATGGAGGGGGATTAATGGGACACTTTGGCATAAAGAAGACGGAGGACGTACTTGCTACACATTACTATTGGCCAAAGATGAGACGGGATGTTGAGCGTTTTATTGCTCGCTGCACTACATGTCAAAAAGCTAAGTCACGACTCAATCCTCATGGTTTATACATGCCTTTGCCTGTACCTAGTGTTCCTTGGGATGGACTTTGTTTTAGGTTTACCTCGAACAAAGAGGGAGAGGGATAGCATATTTGTTGTCGTGGATAGATTCTCGGAAATGTCACACTTTATACCATGTCATAAAAGCGATGATGCCGTTAATGTTGCTGATTTGTTCTTTCGTGAAATTATTCGCTTGCATGGTGTGCCCAATACTATTGTTTCAGACCGTGATACTAAATTTCTTAGCCACTTTTGGAGATGTTTATGGGCTAAATTGGGGACTAAACTGCTTTTTAGTACTACTTGTCACCCCCAAACTGATGGACAAACTGAAGTAGTCAATAGAACATTGTCTACTATGCTTAGGGCTGTTTGGAAGAATAATAAGAAAATTTGGGAAGCATGCTTGCCTCATGTTGAATTTGCTTATAATCGTTCATTGCATTCTACTACTAAGATGTGCCCTTTTGAAATTGTGTATGGTTTCCTACCTCATGCACCTATTGATTTGTTGGCTCTTCCATCTTCGGAGAAGGTTAATTTTGATGCTAAACAACGTGCTAAATTGATTTTAAAAATGCATGAGTTAACTAAGGAAAACATTGAGCTTATGAATGCTAAATATAAGCTTGCTGGAGATAAGGGTAGAAAACATCTTGTGTTTGCACATGGAGATCTTGTTTGGTTACATTTGCGTAAGGATAGATTTCCTGATTTGCGCAAATCAAAGTTAATGCCACGTGCTGACGGTCCTTTTAAGGTGTTGTAGAAAATAAATGATAATGCATATAAACTTGAGCTGCTTGCAGATTTTGGGGTTAGTCCCACTTTTAACATTGCAGATTTGAAGCCTTATTTGGGTGAGGAAGATGAGCTTCCGTTGAGGACGACATCATTTCAAGAAGGGGAGGATGATGAGGACATCAATACCATTGTTACACCCATAGCCCCTACTGCTACATATACTGGACCAATTACTAGAGCTCGCGCATGCCAATTAAATTATCAGGTACTTTCGTTTCTTGGTAATGATTCTAATGTTCATGAGAATATGATGCTGCCTAAATTGGATACATTTGTTTTGCTTACAAATGAAGGGCCTAGCTTGGAGAAGGATGAACACTGGATCAAGAACAAGCATGGAGATGATGGCATGCGCAAGGGGAACAAGAACGGAGTTACAAGTGATGATTTCAGGACTTTGAAGCCACCATAATGAGTGCATGAAGCCTTGGACGAAATATACAAGATGCCACTTCATAAATTTTGTCCAGAGGCTATTCTAGGTGTTGCGTCACCTTATTATTGAGCCAGGCCCATGTAATTCCGAAATACATAAATATAGGCTATTTTTAGAGTCCGTATGTGTGGGGAAACAAGAGATAGGGTTAGTTTCAGACCCCTCCACCGAGGGCCACGAAATTCACCCCCTCTTCCTCCATATATACAGCCCTTAGGGCACCGTTTAGACTTTGGGTTTTGTTTAGATTAAAGTTTGCCATAGCTGCAACTTCACGTACTTCGTTTGTGTTCAACGACCAGACAAAGACGTCTCAGAACCCCACCTTGATCAATAAAGCTTTCATCTTATATTCGCAATATCCAGATTGTAATCTCAGTTTCTTTCTTGTTCTTCGTTTGCTCGCAGGAAACATACCCTCGTGGTCAGGTTGATCGTGCTCTAGCGTGGTCAATAACCTCTCGGAGTTGGTTTAGCGATTGCTAAGGCGCGACGTTCTCGCACATTTGTAGTCGGATCATCAAAGTCGATTTCCACCAAAGCGATATCCATCATCTCATCAAAAGACGGGACACCTTTGCCTATATCAATGGAGATGAAACTTTTGACCCGAGGTCGGATCTTTCCCAAGGGGGGGAGATGATGCGGAGCATCCCTCGCTCATCCCCATGGGCATACCTACATCTCCCTCAACACCACTTGGACCAATGACAAGAGCTAGAGCAAAGGCTATTGAAGATAAGGTGAACTCGCTCCTCTCCGAACTCCCTCTCTCTACTCACGAGACTTGGCTACTACCTCATATGGACACTGTGTGTGTGATCAGGTACTTGGAGGAGAGCCACGGTGATGTAGGGCGGAACCCTATGGGGCCGATCTTTCACGTTTGTAGTGGATCCTATGGGGAAACACGAAGAACGCGCGGAAGAACAGAAGGGAAATCACTAGGAGAAACGAGAGAAACACTCAACCGACAAGTAATTGATCACACAAGGGCTACATAATCGAACACATAAGGTAACACAAGATCCAAAATCGACAAAGGAAAGATACAAGAGTAACCGTTCTTCTCTGTGAGAAGGTCTTGATTGTCTTCTCCGGATGGAGGCCTTGAATCGGAATGAATCTTCTTCGAAGAGGCACGGTCCCTCATGTGGAGTAGATCCGGTACGGATTAGCTATGCTCTATCTCAAGATGAGCTATCACAACGCTAACCTTAACTAGGAGGAGGTGGAGGAGTATATATAGTCTAGGTGAATGAAAGGGTAAGTGGCTTCGTCCCAACACACGGACGGACACACAGGCGTCGGACGTCCGGAGGACATCGGTCGTCCGTAGCTTCGGGACGGTCCGGACATCCGTAGAACGTCGGACTTCCGTAAATTCGGCTCTGTTGTTGGTCGTCCTGTCGTCCGGTCTTACTCGGACTTCTGTAGATTTGGCTCAGGTGAAGAAGTACCGGACGTCCGTAGGGGTTCGGTCGTCCGGGGCCTAGGAGTCGTCGGATGTCCGGTCCTGGTCGGATGTCCGGCTGCTGTAGCGTGTGTTCTCTTGGTTTCCTTGGGCTGGCGTGACCTTCAGGGGCCGGACGTCTGGGCTGGGCCGGTCGTCCGGTGGCTGTAGCTTCGGGCAGCTCCTTCTCTTGGTCCATGTACTTGGCGTCCTCGCTAGCTCTTCCGTTTGTTGTGGTGGCTCCGTGGCTTTCCTCTAAGTACCTGATCATGCATAGCACACATGTTGGAGGTAGTAGCCATGTCTCACATGTAGAAAGTGAAGGTTCAGAGAGGAGCGAGTTCACCTTGTGTCCAATGGCGTATAGTTAAGGTCTCGTCATATGTCCTCTTGGGGCTTGGAGAGTAGTTGGAGTGTACATGGGGATGAACATGGGATGCTCCGCATCATCCCCCCCCCCCCCGTTGGGAAAGGTCCGACCTCGGATTGTGATCCGCATCACCATGGAAACGGTTGTCGTAGACGGACTTGTAGTTGGACGAAGTTGAAGACATGGCGCAATCCAAGTAGTCCAAGGTGTCACCGGAGTGATAGACATGCAAAAAGAGCAAACACAAGCAACACTCGGAAATACAATGGTTAGCGCACACAAAGTTTCCATCGTGTAAGAATGAGTCTGTGCGGCAAGATTGGTCGTGACAAAATGCATGAAGCTTATCAAGATGATCTAGAATGAGATGCAAAGCATACATGGGAGGTAATGCAATCATTATGCACACAAATGTGTTGTAAATATGATCAATGAAACCACGGTACAAAATGATGTTATAGTGAGACAGTTTATCAATAGCATGAATATGGCAATGGATGCTCAACATGTGTATGTTATCATGCAATTGATGGTGGACAATATGATCATGATGTATGAATATGCCATCAAGGTAGATCACAACAAATTTGCTAAGAAACTGCATAAGCTCATATATCATGGATGACATGGAAATAGATGCAACAAGACAAGCATAATGTGAGCCAATCCATGCATGGGGTGCAAACTTGTGGTGAGTATAATATGTCCATCGAGCATGACATGTATGAGCACAATCAACAAATATGGAGGTGTTGGTGTACCAAAGCTCGATGTCGAGGCATGAATGGAGTTCCAAAGGTGCATCCAATAGGTGCGAGCGCTCCTCAATGTGAAGGTCCATGTATCCAATCTCCAATGTTTCTCCTCCCTTCACGAGATGTATCATGTAGACAACAAGAAGGAAACTACAATGAAAGAGTGACCCATCCAATATGCATATTTGAGGATGGCTCAAAGAGAAGGAGTTCACCTTTATGAGAATGTCAAAAATGTTGGTGTCGCGCCTCATGTAGACCTTTGCATGACCAATATGGCTCATGATGGAACCGCCTTGTGAATTCTTCAAAATGTAAGAACATGACAAACACTCGAAAAAACAAATGAGGTTAGCGGAAGTGCAAAACCTATCATTCGTGTGGTAAGATACCCAACAAGTGTATGCATCATGCTCATCATAAGAAAGGACAAGGGAGCATTTCATAGTATGGAGGCATATGATGCGAGAATAGCCAAATACAATAGGCTCAAGTAAACAAGCATGCATCACAAGTAAGTTATCAAAGTCTCCATGATCAATAAGCATAGCAAGTTGGCAATCAATACAAGGTGATATGAGAGATGAAACTAATGGAGACACGCTACAATGATCATGACAAATCAAGTGAGAGGCATGAACATATATGTCATCAACCCAAGAAAGCAACTAATAGTGGAACATGGGTGATGCAACATAGCAAGCAATCATAGCGATCGAGTCAAGCAAGTTAGTAGTGCGAAGATGCAACATACTAGAGGGAAGAATGGCAAGCATGTCATGTGTGCAAATAGTGGGCATGAATAATTCACATGTCATAGCACAAGCATGAAAGCAAGATATGAGGAAAGTAGGTTCATGGTGTTGGCAAGAAGTCCTATGTAAATAGCAATGTAACATCATGACTCTCCCAACACAAGAATCAAGAATAGCATGAGGCACATGATAAACATGGCAAAAGTAACATGGATCTCGACCAAGCATGCAAATACACATAGGAATATCATAATGGTGCATCATGGGTAAATGCAAGCAAGGGTCACAATTGCATGGCAAAGTCATGTAAAGAGGCATAACATGCAAAGTGAACACGATAGTATGGGCATAAGGTGACAAGTGGTAGATAGGACATATCCGTGTGAGAGCCAAGTAAAAGAGATGCGCAGAGTCCTTGCGCGAAGGGAACGGTGATAAGGATACTCCACGGGATCCCAAGTCATCGTTGCTCTCAAGAGCTCGTTTCGTCAACTCTTGGGATTGAGAGGTTGACGAGTATACATGAGTACCTACACAAAACAAAGGCAATGAAAAATTGTGTGTGCGTGGTATATGTACACATCATCCATCATGATGCGCATGTGCACGTGTCGGTTAGCACAAAATATCCAATGCTCAAATAAATGAGATGTGTGATATAGAAACATGTCATCCATCATGATAGGTTTGTTGTTATGCATGGCATAATGGAGACTCATAGGATGTAATGCATCATGAGAAATATCTAGAGCATGTTATTCATGGAATGCATATGGTGCACGCAATTATGGGAATCATGCAAAGTATGAAATGCATCAAGATATCCTAAGATGTATGAGGAAACTATGGGGGTCTCCTCATGAGCATTAATGGAAACATCACATGGAGAATATTGACAACATCCAAAACAATGCATATTTGGAACAATGTGATCATGGCATGGCATAGTAGATGATTTGCGCAAATCATGTAAAGGAAGCATGGCAATATCATCACATGAAAAACAAAAGCCAATGACCATCATCTCGTCATCTATGCCATAAGTGCAAATGGGATTGATTTTAATGGGGCATGCATAGTTACTATGTTGAGATTGTAAGGATGCAATATGGGAGATCTCACTCATAGCATATGACAAGTTCAATGTGTTGCAAACATGATGTGACCAAAAGAATTTTCACATGATATCCTATGGAGCATAGCATCACAACTAGGCAACTCAACATGCTCATCATCATATTCATCATAAATAGGTAAGTCAAGGCATGAAGAAGTCTCACTAGCATGAAGCATGGGAATAGGTGAGTCAACATCATGGGAGCAATCATTGGTAAGAGAGTCCACTAGTGGGACAAGAGAAGCACCATCACCTATGTTACCTTCGGAGTGTCGCTCATGTGTTGTAGGTGAGGTGTTGAAGATCGTCTAGTTGTCATCTTCATCTTGATGGAACCATGTGGGGGCTGCATCATCATCCACCATGGCCATCGGTTTTCCCATTGGAGGTTCGGACTCGTCGAGGATAGGCATGTCATCATGTGGGAGACCTAACACCAAAGAAGAAAACATACTAGGAGTAGAGGTTAAGTGGTTAGAAATCATAGTGGCCTCACATGCCGTGTCAACTACCTCACTCTCTAAGTGTTGTGGCTCACTCACTCCCTCAAGGATGCACTGATTCATATGGTTGGTGGAGTCACTCATATAGCGCTCAACCTCACATAGGATGTGTGGCATGCTCTCATGTGTGGGGCTAGTGGTGGTCACACTCATCCTCTCATAGGAAATGCTCTCAATGTCGCGTATGGTGGAGTCACTCATGTCACTCATGAGGTAGTGGCTCTCCTCACATGACAAATGGGGCATCTCGACATATGTGGGTGTCGGAGAGATGTAGGTGCAAATGTCTCCATGCTCAACTCCTATCGCCGTGGTCGAAGGGGATGGCCCTTGCTCGACCTTCTTGTCACCGTCTTGGTGTGGGAGGCCTGTCGGTGTCAAAACCGGCGGATCTCGGGTAGGGGGTCCCGAACTGTGCGTCTAGGCGGATGGTAACAGGAGGCAAGGGACACGATGTTTTACCCAGGTTCAGGCCCTCTTGATGGAGGTAAAACCCTACATCCTGCTTGATTTATATTGATGATGTGGGTATTACAAGAGTAGATCTACCACGAGATCAAGGAGGCTAAACCCTAGAAGCTAGCCTATGGTATGATTGTTGTTCGTCCTACAGACTAAAGCCATCCGGTTTATATAGACACCGGAGAGGGCTAGGGTTACACAGAGTCAGTTACAATGGTAGGATATCTACATATCCGTATCGCCAAGCTTGCCTTCCACACCAAGGAAAGTCCCATCCGGACACGTGACGAAGTCTTTAATCTTGTATCTTCATAGTCTTGGAGTCCGGCCGATGATGATAGTTCGGCTATCCGGACACCCCCTAGTCCAGGACTCCCTCAGTAGCCCCTGAACTAGGCTTCAATAACGATGAGTCCGGCGCGCATGTTGTCTTCGGCATTGCAAGGCGGGTTCCTTCTCCGAATAATTTATAGAAGATTGTGAACACCAGGATAGTGTTTGGCTCTGCAAAATAAATTCCACATACCACCGTAGAGAGAATAATATTTACACAAGTTCAATCTGCTGACGTATTTGGTGGCGTGACGTCACACCACTACCAAGCCTTTACTCGAATCGTTTTTATTGTACCACCTCAGCGTGTTTAGCGAAGCGATTTCCTTGACACGTCTTGTCGAAGCAGAGATCGTGTTCCCCTTATTCCGGGATTCCCATAAATACGGACGTGGGTAACCCAACCGCGCCATTGATTGCGGCGCTTGGGAGATAAGCGAGTTTTATCAGGCCGGTGGGGATGCATGTTTCCGTCCGCCCATATAAGGGGATAAAGATCCAACCCTTTTACCTGCACCTTCTTCCTCCTTGGCTTATCCATCTCCGCGAACTCGAGCTCCAGCGCCCAAGTCCGCACATCTCACCTCAACCTTCTCCAACTATGTCCGGAGCGGGAGGCAAGTGGATGGCCTCCTCCGTTACGGAGGGGCACATCCAAAAGCTGCGCGGCGCCGAATATCTGTCCAGCGACATCGTGCACCGGCTCCCCGACGAGGGAGAGCTCATCCCCACCCCCAGACCCCACGAGAGGGTAGTATTTCTTCCCCATTTCCTCCGCTGACTGGGCTTCCCACTCCATCCCTTTGTCCGGGGGCTCATGTTCTACTACGGCCTGGATTTCCATGATCTGGCCCCGAATTTTATCCTCAATATCTCGGCGTTTATCGTCGTGTGTGAGGCTTTCCTCTGCATCCAGCCCCACTTCAGCTTGTGGCTCAAGACCTTCAGTATCAAGCCGAAGGCGGTAAAGGGCAGCCAAGCGGAGTGCGGAGGCGCCATGGTGGGCAAGATTCCCAACGTTACTTGGCTTGAGGGCACTTTCGTGGAAACCATTAAGGGGTGGCAATCGGGGTGGTTCTATATCACCGAGCCGCATGACCCTGAATGGGCAGCGGCCCCTGAATTCAGATCTGGCATCCCCATACGGCTCACCTCCTGGAAAGAGAGCCGCCGGACATGGGGCGATTCGGAGGAGCTGACCGGACTCCAAGCCTGCATCAAAAAGCTAGTGAACAAGAAGCTCAAGCCTGTCAACGTAGTCCAGGTCATACTTATCCGCCGGATTCTCCCGTGCCAACGATGGGGCTTCAGTATGTGGGAGTTCGATTCGGCGCAGCACCAGACTTTGAGTGGGCTCTTCGACACTACGTACGAAGATGTCTGGAGGGTGCTGTTTAAAGGTGCCGAGGCCACCGCATCCGCCACCGAAGATCGCGGATTCAGCTCGCAGCATCCGGCTAATGAGGTAAGCAATTTTGCCCTTTACGGGACACTTGTTTTCCATAGTTTAACTCTATGCGGGATCTAAACTCCCTCTCCTTTGACAGGACAGGCTGAAGAAGGCTGAACAGACTATCTGTCCGACCCCATTGCCAGAGGACCCAGCGGACGCCCGTTTAACGGGGCTGCTGGCTCTGGCACCCCATGTGGTGCCGGAGAAGAAGGCCAAGAAGAAGGCTACGGGCACTCGGAAGAGTTCCCGTTTTCAGGTGTCATCGGATGATGACTCCGAGGCAGACTCCTCCCACAAAGGCGAGGAGGAGAAGAAGAAGGCCTCTCCCCCAGTGGGGGGAGGGAAGAAAAGGAAGGCTTCCCCAACGAGGGAGGGCGAAGGGTCCAAGAAGGGAAAGACTCTTCCCCCGGACTGCTCCGCCAACGCCAATGATGACGACGAGGATTGGCCTCCAAGGGCCAAGCCCCTGGCGAGATCGTAAGTATCCGGACTCCCGAATAACTTCATGGTTTTTCTTTTCGCCACATAGTGTCTTTCTAATGCCGCATACAACCCTGCAGTCCGCCCAAGGATGATTTTCCCACTTTGTCGAGCGGGTCCTTGGGTGCGTCGGATATGGATTCCCTTCCGAACGCCTCCACCCCCCGTGATGCGGACGATGCCGAGGTGGGATCCTGGGAAGGGACCCGCTAGGAGGGGGAGGCCCCGGAGGTGCCGCAGGGCAACCTCCCGGACTTTGCGCCGAACTCCGCACCGGAACCTGAAGTGGCTCCGGAGTCCGACGGGCGGTCCCTTCATAAGAAGGGCAAGACCGCGACGCCAGCGGCCTCCGTCCAACCGGAGGTGCCGGATAGCTTGCTGGAGGCGCTCAACGGCGCCTCCATCGAAGAGGAACACCGCACCTTCATGAGTGCGGTGATTCAGAAGGTTCAGCTCGCCAAGAGCGGGCTGACCGAAGCCTACAGCAGCCTTCTAACAGGCTTTGAGGTAAGAATTTTGATATATGTAGAATAGTACCGCATAGACAGTAGCCCCTGATGCTCGGTTCGGTATTCGGAAAGAAAAGACGGACTGAGGATCTAAAAAGATATACGCAGGAGTTATGAAATATGTCAATATGGGGTTGTAGGCTGTGCTGCTGACCTCTGCCGCACTGACTGCGTAGGTCAATACTTTGAAGCAAAGCCTCGAGCGGTCCGAGAACGAGCTCGGCCATGCCAAGAAGCAGCTCGAGGACAAGGAAGGTGAATAACACCGTATTTAAGATTGTACCTTACAAAAAAGGATTTGGTTGCAAGAAAATTGACAAGGATAACATGGGTATTGCAGGTGCCACGACCGAGGTGGCGACCCTGAAGGAGGCGGTGTCCGCGGCCGAATGTAATGCGGCCGCGGAGCGCACCGAGCGAGAGAAGTAGGAGGCGCGGGTAGCGGAGGTACAGCAAGAGCTCCAGGATCTCGTGGAAAAACATGAGAGCCTGGAGCGTGACTCGAAGTCTCGAGAGTCTGAGCTTGCATCGGCTCTTGAGAGTGCCAAAGCCGCTAAGGCCGAAGCCTACAAGGCCCTCCAAGAAATCGAGGCGTTGAAGAAAATAGCAGCGGGTAAGGCATTTTTCATGCAAAGTAAGCATGTGAGTGTGAATTACCTATAACTTACCCGAATTCGGAGCTCTCCAGGAGCGTTCGCAGATCTTCCTCGCAGCACGTCCGATGCTGCCGCTTTCTACCGGGCCGAGGAGGGGAGCTCGACGGAGAAGGTCTTCTGGTCTTATATGCTGAGGCCGGACATCCGGTGCCCCTTAGCGACCAGCTGAAGCAGCTGGTCGAGCTCCACAAGGTGGCCGAACAGGCCATGAGGGGCCTCATAGTTCGGCTGTGGCCTAAGGAGGCCGTGCCTGGGAGCTACTTCGGCCTGGTGCGGCGGCTGGTGGATGCATGTCCATGGGTTGAAGTCATCAAGCACTCCGCCTGTATTGAAGGTGCCCGTCGGGCCCTTGCCCGCGCAAAGGTGCACTGGGGCAAGATGGATGCTGAGAAGCTTGTGACGGACGCGCCACCGCTGGGCAAGGAGTATCGTACTCCCGAGATGTATTATAAGACTGTTCTGAAGGGTGCCTACACTATTGCGGGTGAGTGCTCCAAAGATGTAATATTTGAGTAGACTCGCATTTGTTATCATGTGCGCTAAAAACTTTGTTCACATGCGCTAAGAAACGCTTGTTAATTTAAAATATTACCTTTTGTGCGGCCGTTTATCAAATCTGAGAGATGGCAAGTCGTCGGCTTCAGCCCCTATGCCACGAGTGCTGGGGTGTTCGGGATAAATTTGAGCACTCTTGTTCCCATTTTTGGGTCCATCTAGGGAGGCGCTCAACACAACGAACAAGGCAACAGGACTTATAATGCTTGAACACTCTCACTTAGCCATAGAATTCTATAATTTTAAATTTTGGCGAAGCCCCTAGTGTTCGGAAGGCCGAATTTGAGGCGCTATCCACGCCTGGGCGGACAAAGCCGGTTCCTCGCTCTAAGCGGCATAAGTCTTTAGGGACCCGAAAAAACCTCTCGAACAGCGACCAGCTCTCGCCTCATCATGACGGTTAGTTTTAGCTTTCTCCACTGAGGCGCTCGCCCAGCTCAACTGGGGCGCAATTGCAGTGGTTCTCCCTATGCTACCTTAGCCGATACAACGGAACATAAGGTACCAAAACATGGGAGCCAGGCAAACCCAACTATTGACCCAAGACATGATTCGGAGCCGATGCATATAATGCTATAAGTTCGAGGTGCCGCACTTGTGAAAATGTTCGGACTTATCGCACCATGATGCGGGAAACATAAGCCCCTAGTGTATTTAGCCGTACCAAAGTGTACGGATGCAACATGTCATAAATGAACATATGTATAAGAAAGGAATGCAATTGTAAGCAAAAAAGTGCATTGTTTATTCAAGAAATACTGCTGTGAATGCAGAACGATACAAATGGTGCGATAAGCAAGGGATGGGACTATTAAACATGTCCCCCTCCAGGGGTAGGCTACGGAATGGTGTATAAAACAGATTTAATGCTCATAATGGAGACCACCTGGATATTCGTCGTAGCCTTTCTCCTTCCCTGGTTGTTGCATCGTGACTTCGGCAGGTCTACTGCCGGACAGGGCCTCTGATGAACAGGGTCCTGTGGGTAAAAAAAAGAAAAGAAAAGAAAAAAGAACGACACACTTGAGAGCCCCTGGTGTGGTTAAGCCGCATTCTGGGCCTATCGTGGTCGTGCCCCTCCCCCTATGCCCATGGTATCTTCAGAGCATAATGATGTACGCGAAGGACCCGTCTTGAAATTTTGTAGGGGCTGGGGTTGGGGCCGCATTGCTATGCGTGCTCGGAACGTGCCAGGTGGTCTTGTTATAGGTTACTCCTGGCGCGTTTAGCCGTGTCCGGTCGCTTAACGGCCGGACTCGAGAATTGCCTTAAGAGGTTGCACTATACTTCTGCCGCAAGAGCCACTGTATGTTCCTCCGTTTGGAGAGAGCGTTCAGTGTTTCCGTTGACCGTGATGACTCCTTGAGGGCCTGGCATCTTGAGCTTAAGGTATGCGTAGTGCGGTACCGCGTTGAACTTTGCAAACGCGGTGTGTCCGAGCAGAGCATGATAGCCGCTGTGGAACAGAACTATGTCGAAGATTAACTCTTCGCTTCGGAAGTTATCCGGGGATCCGAATACCACTTCCAGTGTAACTGAGCCTGTACAATTGGCCTCTACACCTGGTATGACGCCTTTAAAGGTCGTCTTTGTAGGTTTAATCCTTGAGGGGTCTATGCCCATTTTGCGCACTGTATCCTAATAAAGCAGGTTCAGGCTGCTGCCGCCGTCCATCAGGACTCTGGTGAGGTGAAATCCATCAACGATTGGGTCTAAAACCAATGCGGCGAATCCGCCGTGGCGGATGCTGGTGGGGTGGTCCCTTCGGTCAAAAGTGATTGGGCAGGAGGACCATGGATTGAACTTCGGGGCAACTGGCTCCATCGCGTATACATCCCTGAGTGCACGCTTCCGCTCCCTTTTGGGTATGTGGGTTGCGTATATCATGTTCACCGTCCGCACTTGTGGGGGAAAACCCTTCTGTCCTCTATTGTTCGGTGGTTGGGTTTCTTCCTCGTCGTTGCTATGCAGCCCCTTGTCGTTGTTTTCGGCAATTAACTTGCCTGCCTGCTTGAATACCCAACAGTCCCTGTTGGTGTGGTTAGCTGGCTTTTCGGGGGTGCCGTGTATCTGGCACGAGCGGTCGAGTATTCGGTCCAAATTGGACAGACCCGGAGTAGTTCTTTTGAATGGCTTTTTCCATTGACCGGGCTTCGGGCCTCTGAATCCGGCATTGACTGTCGTATCCTCACTATTTTCGCCGTTAATGCGGCGTTTGTTTTTGTTGCGACGCGGCCTGCCATTGCGGTCCTTGAAATCCGGACTGCCAGAATTTTTACTGAGGTTGTTGTTGCGTGCTAGCCAGCAGTCCTCACCCGCGCAGAAGCGGGTCATGAGTGATGTGAGGGCTGCCATGGATTTCGGCTTTTCCTGTCCCAGGTGCCGGGCAAGCCACTCGTCGCGAATGTTATGTTTGAAAGCCGCGAGGGCCTCCGCATCCGGACAATCAATGATTTGATTTTTCTTGGTTAAGAACCGTGTCCAGAATTGTCTGGCCGATTCGTCTGGCTGCTGAATTATATGGCTTAGGTCGTCAGCGTCTGGTGGTCGCACGTACGTGCCTTGGAAGTTATCGAGGAATGCGGCTTCCAGGTCTTCCCAGCTCCCAATTGACTCTGCTGGCAAGCTGTTAAGCCAATGCCAGGCTGGTCCTTTAAGCTTGAGTGGGAGATATTTGATGGCGTGGAGATCATCACCGCGGGCCATGTGGATATGAAGGAGATAGTCCTCGATCCAAACCGCGGGGTCTGTTGTGCCATCATAAGATTCAATGTTCACGGGTTTAAACCCTTCGGGGATTTGATGATCCATTACTTCATCTATGAAGCATAGTGGGTGTGCGGCGCCTCTGTATTGGGCGATATCACGACGGAGTTCAGAAGAGCTTTGTATATTTTGTTCGGCCCGGCCGGACTTACTGTGTCCGGCGCGACGGTTGTCGTCGTGTATTATGGGGCGCCCACGCGATCCATAGATCGATCTTGATTGTCTTGCCTTATCCTCCAATATATCTCGCAAGTCCGGAGCATTCCCCTGTGGCCTTGTGCTTTTCGAGCGATGCCGGGGTACGGTTCTGGTGGAGGGCCTAGAGGCCTCTCTGTCGCGGCCACGGGGTGGTCGGTCAGCCGTATTGTCTGCTGGTGATGCAGGTTCATATGCCTCCTCCTCTAAACGGGGGAGCAGCTTGCGTTTAGGGTAGCTTTTGGAGGGGCGGTCGAGCTCATGCTCTTCGGCCGCAAGGACTTCAGTCCATCTGTCGGCTAGCAGATCTTGATAAGCTCTAAGCTGTTGCTGCTTTTTCTTGAGGCTGTTTGCCGTGGCCATAAGCCTGCGTTTAAAATGCTCTTGTTCGACGGGATCCTCATGTAACGCCCCGAGACCGACGCTCCAGAAGACTTCCAGCTATTCCGAGTTTCGTCGTGTGATTTGTTTTATTTGTTGCATTCATCCTTGCATCATGTGCATTGCATCATGTCATCATGCCATCATATCATTAATTTTTAAAACCTCAACTAAATAAATTGTATGGATTTTTCGATCCATTTAAATCGAGGGAACTCACATGGTGACTTCTCTTTATAACATATCCTCCAATATTAGGGAGCTATATTAAATATTCCATTATTTTGGAATCACCAAAACACACTTACAAAATAATTTCGTTCCTTTTCTGCTTCAAGTTTGGTCTCCAACCTTGCCAATATTATTTCATCATTTTCCGGAGCTCCACCAAAAATCCGAACATTTTTGGACCTTCCCAAACCTCACTTCCTATTCAAATCATTTGAATTTAAATCAAATGAGTTTGAATTTAATCTTTCAATCATGGCCTTTCTAT
The DNA here is from genome assembly GCF_018294505.1 of Triticum aestivum. Classification (NCBI taxonomy): domain Eukaryota; kingdom Viridiplantae; phylum Streptophyta; class Magnoliopsida; order Poales; family Poaceae; genus Triticum; species Triticum aestivum. Next base: position 351,991,694 of record NC_057801.1, read on the forward strand.
TTTTCTCGGAACAAACTCATTTTTGTGAGTCCAAGGAAATTATCCCCTTGCGCATTTTCTTTCCCTAACCCTCCTTTTCTTTTCCTCTCTCTTTTTGCTTTTCTGTTAAAGAAAATATAAGAGGGAGAAGAGAGAGATAAGCCCAGCCAGGCCTCTGGCCATTTCCTCTCCACATGGGCCGACCCAACCGGCCTCTCCAGCCGCAGCCCACCTAACCCTCCAACCTAAGCCGGCCCAAGGCCCAGCCGACCCCTCTAACCCTAGCCGCCAGGAGACCGATCCCCTCCTCTCGATCTCTCCCTCCACTCTCTCCCTACGCCGCCACTTGCCCGAACCCCTCTGCCCGATCCCCATCCATCTCTCCCTCGTCCTCCCCTTCGCCCGCATCGCGCCCGTCCCATCACTCGCCCGACCCCCATCTCCTCTGCGCCGCAGCCTCGTCAGCGCCGGCTCCCGTCGCCGCTGCCTTCTTCCAGCGCCGCCGCGCCATCTTCTTCAGGCGCTCGAGCACGAGCTCGTCCCCGCCGCGCCAAGCCCCTCCCCATCGACCATCGTGCCGGCACCCAAGCGCGTCGCCCGTGCTCCTTCCCCGCTTCAGACGCCTCGCCGTCCGTCTTTTCGCTGGAACGCGTGCCCGAGTCCGTTCGACTCTGCCGGCCGCCGTGACCGCCTTCCCCGCCTTCGCTCGCCATCTCCGACAAGTGCAGGCGTCGGTGAATCCCCACAGCGCCTTCTCCAGCTCGTCGTCGACCTCGCCCTGCCTCTGCCGTTTCGCCGGATGCCTTCCCTGCTGCTGGGGACCTCGGATCCACCCGTTCCCCGTCTCCGGCGCCGTGCTAGGCCGCCACCTTCGCCTCACTGCTGCTGCTGCCCTCTGCTGCTCTCCTTGAGCGTGCCCGCTTCCTGCCGCTGCTCACGCACCGCCTGTCCTTGCTGCTGCCCACTCAAGGCCCTCGTGTTGCTTCGTTTCGGTGACCATATGGACCGCCAAGTTCGACTACGATCCTCGATACCATCGGGTTGCACGCCAACATGAGTACGACCACAGACGGCTACCTGCGGATGGATTTCGTCAAGTTCAACGATGACCCGTGAAGCACATGGGTACGCCAAGTTCCTCTACCGACGCCGTGTACGACTACATCCGAGGTGGATTTCGTCAAGTACCCCTTCGGATGCGCCGAGATCGACTACATGGTCCGCCAAGTACCTCTCCGAAAAACGTGTACCATCTACCGTCGCTCGAAGACCCGTGTACAACTACTTCCCACGACGACCCGAGAACGTCTACTTCCTCTACATCGTACCGAACTCGATTCGCCCCAAAAACGCACGCTTCAAAGGTATAACCGTCGAGAACGACCGTCGTGGACCGAATGCATGTGTTGAATGAGATGCTCGAGTTTTGCACCGTGATCGAATCGTCCTTGTGATGCCCCTCTTTTGCCGTGCCACCATCCCGTGGGAACCCGGAGCCGGGATCACCCCACCATCTTGCATTGACACGCTCACGCCTCCTTTTGCACCGGTATCTCTGTGAGCTACCGGAACCGATATGTTGCCGTGGCATCATTTTTGGATATGTTGCCGTGGCACCATTTTTGTTTCGCCGCCGTGGCACCTTTTTCCTTCCGCCATGGCGACAAATGCTTCATAACATGCTCATGTCAACATTTTCATAAAATTGCTTAAAACTTGTATATGTCATCCGCATCATGATAACAACATTTAAAATGTTTAAACTTGTTGTTGCATTAAATTGCTAAATGCATATGGGGATTTACCGGATTTGTTGTTTTTATATCCGGCCCCATTTAAATTGTTTAGATGGTATAGTTTATATTATGCTTCACCTCTTGCCATGTTTAACAACAGTTAATATTGTTGGGTAGCTTAAACGAGAGATAACTAAATAATTGATGTGGTGTTCCGTCAACATGCACCTCGTTGCATATTGAGCTCCATTTAATTTGTAGGATTGTTTGTGCACTTTGCCATGCCAAGCCTCATTAAACCGGACATGCATCATACTCGTTTGTGCATCATGCCATGTTATGTGATGTTGTTTACTATGTTGTTTGTTTCTTTCCGGGTTGCTTCTCTCGTTAGCTTCGGTTTCGTTCCGGAGTTGTGAGGATTCGTTCGTCTACGACCGTTTGTCTTCTTCATGGACTCGTTCTTCTTCCTTGCGGGATTTCAGGCAAGATGATCATACCCTCGAAATCACTACTATCTTTGCTATGCTAGTTTGCTCGCTCTTTTGCTATGCCATTGCTACGATGCCTACCACTTGCTTGTCAGCCTCCCAAATTGCCATGTTCAACCTCTAACCCACCATGTCCTAGCAAACCGTTGATTGGCTATGTTACCGCTTTGCTTAGCCCCTCTTATAGCGTTGTTAGTTGCAGGTGAAGATTGAAGTTTGTTCCTTGTTGGAACATGGAGTTGTTCCTTGTTGGAACATGTTTACTTGTTGGGATATCACAATATATCTTATTTAATTAATGCATCTATATACTTGGTAAAGGGTGGAAGGCTCGGCCTTATGCCTGGTGTTTTGTTCCACTCTTGCCGCCCTAGTTTCCGTCATATCGGTGTTATGTTCCCGGATTTTGCGTCCCTTACGCGGTTGGGCTATAATGGGAACCCCTTGACAGTTCGCCTTAAGTAAAGCTCTTCCAGCAATGCCCAACATTGGTTTTACCATTTGCCACCTAGCCTTTTCTTTCCCTTGGGTTCTGCAGACTCAAGGGTCATCTTATTTAACCCCCCCCCCCCGGGCCAGTGCTCCTCTGAGTGTTGGTCCGAACTGGGCAGCCTGCGGGGCCACCTCGGGGAAACTTGAGGGTTGGTTTTACTCGTAGCTTGACCTATCTGAGTGTGCCCTGAGAAAGAGATATGTGCAGCTCCTATCGGGATTTGTCGGCACATTCGGGCGGTGTTGCTGGTTTAGTTTTACCCTGTCGAAATGTCTTGTTGTACCGGGATACCGAGTCTGATCGGAGTGTCTCGGGTGGAGGTCTATTCCTTCGTTGACCGTGAGAGCTTGTCATGGGCTAAGTTGGGACACCCCTGCAGGGATTTGAACTTTCGAAAGCCGTGCCCGCGGTTATGGGCAGATGGGAATTTGTTAACGTCCGGTTGTAGAAAACCCGAAGTTGACCTTAATTAAAATACATCAACCGTGTGTGTAACCGTGATGGTCTCTTTCCGGCGGAGTCCGGGAAGTGAACACGGTGTTGGAGTTATGCTTGACGTAGGTTGCTATAGGATCACTTCTTGATCATACTTTTATCGACCGTGCTTTGCCTTCTCTTCTCGCTCTCATTTGCGTATGTTAGCCACCATATATGCTAGTCGCTTGCTGCAGCTCCACCTCATTACTCCATCCTTCCTATAAGCTTAAATAGTCTTGATCTCGCGGGTGCGAGATTGCTGAGTCCCCGTGGCTCACAGATACTTCCAAAACCAGTTTGCAGGTGCCTATGTTACCGTGCAGATGACGCAACCAAGCTCAAGGAGGAGCTCGATGAAGATCTTGCCCTTTGTGTTGTTTCGTTCTAGTTGATCAGTAGTGGAGCCCAGTTGGGGTCGATCGGGGACCTTTGTCGCATTTGGGGTTCTTCTTTTATTTTGGTTCCGTAGTCGGACCTTGATTGTATCTGGATGATGTAATGCTTTATTCATGTAATTGTGTGAAGTGGCGATTGTAAGCCAACTATGTATCTCTTTCCCTTATGTATTACATGGGTTGTGTGAAGATTACCTCACTTGCGACATTGCTTTCAATGCGGTTATGCCTCTAAGTCGTGCTTCGACACGTGGGAGATATAGCCGCATCGAGGGCGTTACAAGTTGGTATCAGAGCCTTCCCCGACCTTAGGAGCCCCACTGCTTGATCGTTTTTAGCAGCCGAGTTGTGTCTAGAAAAATGTTTTGAGTCATTTAGGAATTATATATCGGAGAGTTTAGGAATTCTTTTTACTTCCCAGTCTCTTCATCGCTCTGGTAAGGCATCCTGACGTAGAGTTTTGACTCTTCTCTTCTCAAATTTCACTAAAAAATTTTTTAGGATCACGCGGGTATCTTGGAATCGTTCCGATGGTTTTATGATGAGAACATTGTCTTGGTGCCTCCTGTCAGGGGTTTAGTGGAAGTGTCCCGGGGAGTTGAGCTCTGAGGTGTTGTCGTCATAATTTTATCGTTGCAGTTCTGGAATACCTGAGTTTAGTACGCCGACATCGAAAATCTCTTTTATGCAGTTCGTTGGTGAGATAACCCCGATAACCTAGTACTGAGGTGAGTACGGGAGTATTGCCATAACTTGTATAACGGATGCTTTTCGAAGGTTGAGGTAGATGATTTCCGAAGGTTTCTTGGTTATGTGTTGAAGGATGGATACAGCTGGATGTAGGATTTGTTAGTTTGGGTGAGATATTATGCTTCCCCTGTATCCCCAACACCTGATTGCATAACCGGAAAATTTCGGGAGTTTCATAGGTGGGAATTCAAGCAGCTCTTAGGATATCTTTCCGACAGATGTATGATATGAAATTGGGGTTCGACGTCTAGTGGTCCGCCTATTCACGGTCGTTTTTACAGTGGTCTCGTTGTGTCTTAAAGAGTCCTTGGCTATGCCGACTCGGGGACGCTTCGTATGTCATGTGCACTGCCTTGTACATGATGGTGCTGTACGATCGAGCCCGTGTAGGCCCCACCACGAAAACTTCGGACGAAATCTCTATCATATGTTTGTTCTGGCTTATTTTGCAAGCCAATCCTTTGTTTTGTTTTGAGTTGTGGTATTCGAGTTGCTTCGAAGTCAAATATTGAATCCATACCTTCCCCAAATGGTGTTCTCATATTCCTATGTGAATACTAATCCTTCTTGATCATCGAGTCTGTCTTGTCAATCCTTTTTTTAACCGGTGTGTCTCTCCTCAAGTGGATCCGTTCACGTCAACATTTGCAAGATCATTTATCACTTCTTCTCAACGCTGTTTGTTTCATCCGTCTCCAAGTTGCCTTTGTTTTTCCCACCCTCCCTCCCTTTTGTTTTTCTTCAAGGACTAAGATTTCTTCTTCAAGTATCCATCTTATTCATGTGAAGCCTCCCCACTCTTTTTTTTCCGTCAATATTCTTATCCGGTGATTCTCATAAAGATTCTAACGGAGTTTCTAGTTCATCATTCTTCATTCTTTTTCTTCTCCGGTGTTGTCAATTCAAGCTTTCGGGGTTGATCATATTCTTTTCTGAATTTCATTGCTATCCCATGCCGGTGCCTCTCATAATTGTTCATCTCTCTCTATTCTTATTCGGAATGCTCAAGATATCTCAGAAGATTCGTGTTTCCATTCTCAATCCGTTCAAGCTATTTGGAGATTATTATCTCATTCAAGTCATTTAATTCTATCGGTGCAATATCTATTTCAATCAATCGTTCAACGGTGTATCCTTTTAGTGGGCCCTAACCCACAGGTCTTTTTCCAGGATCTTACCTGACTCTTCTTATTTTCCCGGCGTTACTCTCAAATTCTTTTCCAAGTTTGACGTAACATTGAGTTATCATCAGTCAAATGCCTTTCTCCTTGATCTTTCAAATTCTTTCATCGTTGGCTCAACCTCTTCGCTTTTGATTCTTCCGGTGTGCCTCAATAATTCTTGGTGGTGTTTCTCGTTGTCATTCTCATCATTTGAAGACCGAAGAAGAGTTTCTCTTTAATCTTGCTCTATTCTCTTCAAGATTCATGGTGCTAGCTCGTTGCCATCCTCTCATAATTGTTTTCGATTGTGAGAATCTTTTTCACCCATCAGGAGATATTCAAGAGTCTTCTCAGTTTGTCATCCGGAGTCCATCAATTCAGGTTTATTCATTCTCAGCCGTCAGTTATCATTCTCCTATCTTGCCGGTGCATTAATCGAATATCCTCTAATCAGTTCTTGATCTCTTTGTTCTCATGTATCTAGTTTGTCTCAAACTCCTTCGTTCATTTGCTAACTCTTACCGGTGATGCACCCCTACTTCGATCATTTTCAATTCTTACGGTGGTTCTTTCAAGATCTCTCTTCCTTGTTCATCATATCAATTCATTTGTTGTTCCAATCCTACCGGTGGTTCGTTGAAGACCTTCTCAAGTTTATGCTATATCTCTCTTAATCCTTTCTACAAGAATAAGTAGTATGCCAAATCCGTTGCTTGTCATCAATTTAAATTGGTGAAGGATACGCATAACATAATTCTTATTCTGGTTTCATCCAAGTGATTAATCCTTTCCTTCGGAGTTTGTTCAGGAGTAATAAATTCTTGGCTTCTTGTTGTTCATCTTTCTTCCGGAGTTCTAAGTTTTCCGCATTATCTCGTCGCGAAGCTCCATCTAAATCATCGCAAGGCTTCACCTTGTGTTTTCAACTTCTCTTTCTTTTTATCATCCGTTTATTACCGGAGTGGTGGTTCGTCAAGGATTCTTTTCATTCTTCAATTGTTCTTCAAGATTTCTCTCGAAGTTAAGATCCGTCAAGCCATACTTCAAAATACACATGGTGCTCAACACATGTTTTGTTTTGAGGAGTTCAAGCATTCTTTATCGTGCATTCCAAAGTGCAATTTTTTTTCTACCTTATCTTTTGAGATGGTGTTATGCCACTCTTGACAATTTCCCTTGGTTATTCATGTTGTCAAGAATGAGATATTTAAATCCATCAATCTCTTCATTGGAGTTATCTTGGGCTATATTTCACCCTAAAGCTTTCCCTAAGGATTGTTGCTATTTATGGTGCTTATAAATGACCCAAGTTCTTCATTTGTCCTTCCGGTGAAATAAGTTTCTCGTCTCCTTGTTGATATCAATCCAATCATTTGTTTCCGTTGGTGGCAGATGTTGGCATTTTCTTCTCCATTCTTCTATTTCAATTATCTATCTTCTATTCTTTTGTTTCGGAGGCATTGTGATGTTGTGCTCTTCAATCATCATCTTGTTTTGTCAGGATCGTGTTCTTTTCATGCTTATCCATTTAACCGGAGTGTCCTGCCTTTTTCTTTCAAGTTCTTTTTCATCTTATCAAGTCTTGCATCTCTTTTCAACCGGAGTGTTGTCCGATTTTGATCTTCCTTGTTCCTTGTTTATCTCGTTTCAACCAGAGTGATTTCAATTCCTTCTTGTCCATTGTACTCGTCATTCATAGCTTTGCAACCTTCAAGTCCTCGTAATGTTCCTTGTTCCTCTTTTCTAACGGATTGTTTGCAATCTCGTTCATCTCTGTTGTACTCTTTCTTTTAAATTGCTCAACCTCTCAAGGTTCTTGGTTTCACTCATTGGTCAAAGAAGCAACTTAGTTTTACCTCTTCTCTTCCTCTTCCGTTTCCCTCCGGTGCCATCCTAGATCTCGGGACGAGATCCTCTTGTAGTGGTGGAGTGTTGTAACGCCCCGAGACCGACGCTCCAGAAGACTTCCAGCTATTCCGAGTTTCGTCGTGTGATTTGTTTTATTTGTTGCATTCATCCTTGCATCATGTGCATTGCATCATGTCATCATGCCATCATATCATTAATTTTTAAAACCTCAACTAAATAAATTGTATGGATTTTTCGATCCATTTAAATCGAGGGAACTCACATGGTGACTTCTCTTTATAACATATCCTCCAATATTAGGGAGCTATATTAAATATTCCATTATTTTGGAATCACCAAAACACACTTACAAAATAATTTCGTTCCTTTTCTGCTTCAAGTTTGGTCTCCAACCTTGCCAATATTATTTCATCATTTTCCGGAGCTCCACCAAAAATCCGAACATTTTTGGACCTTCCCAAACCTCACTTCCTATTCAAATCATTTGAATTTAAATCAAATGAGTTTGAATTTAATCTTTCAATCATGGCCTCTTTCTATTTTTCTCGGAACAACTCATTTTTGTGAGTCCAAGGAAATTATCCCCTTGCGCATTTTCTTTCCCTAACCCTCCTTTTCTTTTCCTCTCTCTTTTTGCTTTTCTGTTAAAGAAAATATAAGAGGAGAAGAGAGAGGTAAGCCCAGCCAGGCCTCTGGCCATTTCCTCTCCACATGGGCCGACCCAACCGGCCTCTCCAGCCGCAGCCCACCTAACCCTCCAACCTAAGCCGGCCCAAGGCCCAGCCGACCCCTCTAACCCTAGCCGCCAGGAGACCGATCCCCTCCTCTCGATCTCTCCCTCCACTCTCTCCCTACGCCGCCACTTGCCCGAACCCCTCTGCCCGATCCCCATCCATCTCTCCCTCGTCCTCCCCTTCGCCCGCATCGCGCCCGTCCCATCACTCGCCCGACCCCCATCTCCTCTGCGCCGCAGCCTCGTCAGCGCCGGCTCCCGTCGCCGCTGCCTTCTTCCAGCGCCGCCGCGCCATCTTCTTCAGGCGCTCGAGCACGAGCTCGTCCCCGCCGCGCCAAGCCCCTCCCCATCGACCATCGTGCCGGCACCCAAGCGCGTCGCCCGTGCTCCTTCCCCGCTTCAGACGCCTCGCCGTCCGTCTTTTCGCTGGAACGCGTGCCCGAGTCCGTTCGACTCTGCCGGCCGCCGTGACCGCCTTCCCCGCCTTCGCTCGCCATCTCCGACAAGTGCAGGCGTCGGTGAAGCCCCACAGCGCCTTCTCCAGCTCGTCGTCGACCTCGCCCTGCCTCTGCCGTTTCGCCGGATGCCTTCCCTGCTGCTGGGGACCTCGGATCCACCCGTTCCCCGTCTCCGGCGCCGTGCTAGGCCGCCACCTTCGCCTCACTGCTGCTGCTGCCCTCTGCTGCTCTCCTTGAGCGTGCCCGCTTCCTGCCGCTGCTCACGCACCGCCTGTCCTTGCTGCTGCCCACTCAAGGCCCTCGTGTTGCTTCGTTTCGGTGACCATATGGACCGCCAAGTTCGACTATGATCCTCGAGACCATCGGGTTGCACGCCAACATGAGTACGACCACAGACGGCTACCTGCGGATGGATTTCGTCAAGTTCAACGACGACCCGTGAAGCACATGGGTACGCCAAGTTCCTCTACCGACGCCGTGTACGACTACATCCGAGGTGGATTTCGTCAAGTACCCCTTCGGATGCACCGAGATCGACTACATGGTCCGCCAAGTACCTCTCCGAAAAACGTGTACCATCTACCGTCGCTCGAAGACCCGTGTACAACTACTTCCCACGACGACCCGAGAACGTCTACTTCCTCTACATCGTACCGAACTCGATCCGCCCCAAAAACGCACGCTTCAAAGGTATAACCGCCGAGAACGACCGCCGTGGACCGAATGCATGTGTTGAATGAGATGCTCGAGTTTTGCACCGTGATCGAATCGTCCTTGCGATGCCCCTCTTTTGCCATGCCACCGTCCCGTGGGAACCCGGAAGCCGGGATCACCCCACCATCTTGCTTGACACGCTCACGCCTCCTTTTGCACCGGTATCTCTGTGAGCTACCGGAACCGATATGTTGCCGTGGCATCATTTTCGGATATGTTGCCGTGGCACCATTTTTGTTTCGCCGCCGTGGCACCTTTTTCCTTCCGCCATGGCGACAAATGCTTCATAACATGCTCATGTCAACATTTTCATAAAATTGCTTAAAACTTGTATATGTCATCCGCATCATGATAACAACATTTAAAATGTTTAAACTTGTTGTTGCATTAAATTGCTAAATGCATATGGGGATTTACCGGATTTGTTGTTTTTATATCCGGCCCCATTTAAATTGTTTAGATGGTATAGTTTATATTATGCTTCACCTCTTGCCATGTTTAACAACAGTTAATATTGTTGGGTAGCTTAAACGAGAGATAACTAAATAATTGATGTGGTGTTCCGTCAACATGCACCTCGTTGCATATTGAGCTCCATTTAATTTGTAGGATTGTTTGTGCACTTTGCCATGCCATGCCTCATTAAACCGGACATGCATCATACTTGTTTGTGCATCATGCCATGTTTATGTGATGTTGTTTACTATGTTGTTTGTTTCTTTCCGGGTTGCTTCTCTCGTTAGCTTCGGTTTCGTTCCGGAGTTGTGAGGATTTGTTCGTCTACGACCGTTTGTCTTCTTCTTGGATTCGTTCTTCTTCCTTGCGGGATCTCAGGCAAGATGATCATACCCTCGAAATCACTACTATCTTTGCTATGCTAGTTTGCTCGCTCTTTTGCTATGCCAATGCTACGATGCCTACCATTTGCTTGTCAGCCTCCCAAATTGCCATGTCAACCTCTAACCCACCATGTCCTAGCAAACCGTTGATTGGCTATGTTACCGCTTTGCTTAGCCCCTCTTATAGCGTTGTTAGTTGCAGGTGAAGATTGAAGTTTGTTCCTTGTTGGAACATGGAGATGTTGTTCCTTGTTGGAACATGTTTACTTGTTGGGATATCACAATATATCTTATTTAATTAATGCATCTATATACTTGGTAAAGGGTGGAAGGCTCGGCCTTATGCCTGGTGTTTTGTTCCACTCTTGCCGCCCTAGTTTCCGTCATATCGGTGTTATGTTCCCGGATTTTGCGTCCCTTACGCGGTTGGGCTATAATGGGAACCCCTTGACAGTTCGCCTTAAGTAAAGCTCTTCCAGCAATGCCCAACATTGGTTTTACCATTTGCCACCTAGCCTTTTCTTTCCCTTGGGTTCTGCAGACTCAAGGGTCATCTTATTTAACCCCCCCCCGGGCCAGTGCTCCTCTGAGTGTTGGTCCGAACTGGGCAGCCTGCGGGGCCACCTCGGGGAAACTTGAGGTTGGTTTTACTCGTAGCTTGACCTATCTGAGTGTGCCCTGAGAAAGAGATATGTGCAGCTCCTATCGGGATTTGTCGGCACATTCGGGCGGTGTTGCTGGTTTAGTTTTACCCTGTCGAAATGTCTTGTTGTACCGGGATACCGAGTCTGATCGGAACGTCTCGGGTGGAGGTCTATTCCTTCGTTGACCGTGAGAGCTTGTCATGGGCTAAGTTGGGACACCCCTGCAGGGATTTGAACTTTCGAAAGCCGTGCCCGCGGTTATGGGCAGATGGGAATTTGTTAACGTCCGGTTGTAGAAAACCCGAAGTTGACCTTAATTAAAATACATCAACCGTGTGTGTAACCGTGATGGTCTCTTTCCGGCGGAGTCCGGGAAGTGAACACGGTGTTGGAGTTATGCTTGACGTAGGTTGCTATAGGATCACTTCTTGATCATACTTTTATCGACCGTGCTTTGCCTTCTCTTCTCGCTCTCATTTGCGTATGTTAGCCACCATATATGCTAGTCGCTTGCTGCAGCTCCACCTCATTACTCCATCCTTCCTATAAGCTTAAATAGTCTTGATCTCGCGGGTGCGAGATTGCTGAGTCCCCGTGGCTCACAGATACTTCCAAAACCAGTTTGCAGGTGCCTATGTTACCGTGCAGATGACGCAACCAAGCTCAAGGAGGAGCTCGATGAAGATCTTTCCCTTTGTGTTGTTTCGTTCTAGTTGATCAGTAGTGGAGCCCAGTTGGGGTCGATCGGGGACCTTTGTCGCATTTGGGGTTCTTCTTTTATTTTGGTTCCGTAGTCGGACCTTGATTGTATCTGGATGATGTAATGCTTTATTCATATAATTGTGTGAAGTGGCGATTGTAAGCCAACTATGTATCTCTTTCCCATATGTATTACATGGGTTGTGTGAAGATTACCTCACTTGCGACATTGCTTTCAATGCGGTTATGCCTCTAAGTCGTGCTTCGACACGTGGGAGATATAGCAGCATCGAGGGCGTTACAACTCAGGCATGAAGAATTCGTCGTCGTCGAGGCTTGCCTCGTCTCCGGAGGGAGGCATGTAATCCTCTACTTCTTCGTCTGCTGCCTTCTCATGAGGGCTAGCGTCTCCGTCCTCCTGCACTGAATCTTGCTGGAGGGGTTGTCTTCGGCACTGTCTGGGGTGTTATTATCTCCGGTGCCAGAATCTCCATTCTTGCTGTGGCGGGATTTAGAGCGGCGGCGCTGACGCCGGCGCTTGGGCTGTTTCTTGGAGGGGTCATCCTCCGTTGTTCCTTCGCCATTCCCATCCTTTGGGATATCCACCATGTATATGTCATATGATGAGGTGGCTTTCCAGTGCCCAGTAGGAGCTAATTCTTGGTCGTCTCCGGCATCGTCATCCATACCGTCGATGTCTTCGGAGTCGAAGTCTAGCATGTCAGTTAGATCGTCGACAGTGGCTACTAAGTGGGTGGTGGGTGGGCTTTGAATTTCTTCGTCGTCCGCATCCCAACCGTCCTGACCGCAGTCCGGCCAGGGCACTCCTGATAACAAGAGATACTCTAGCGAACTCAAGATGTCGCCGAAAGGTGAGTGTTGAAAGATGTCCGTAGCGGTGAACTCCATGACCGGCGCCCAATCGGATTCGATTGGAGGCGGCGCGGGAGGTTCGGAGTTCGGCGAGGAGTCCGGCACCTCGGAGTCACGAGCTTCATGAGGGACAAGGTCAGTGGTCGGCTCTATCGCCGTAGAGGTTGCAGCCCCCGAGGCGGTGTCTAGCCACCCGTCCTCGATCTGCGCAGCCGGATCCGAATAAAAGATCGGAGCGGACTCGTGTGCAGCCTCCAGGTTACTCTCCGGCTGCAGAGCTAAGTCATGCCCGTCGTGACAATGCGGCGCGCTCGGCTGTGGCTCGAATCCATCGAAGATCAAGTCCCCGCGGATGTCAGCCGTGAAGTTCAAACTTCCAAATCTGACCTGACGGCCAGGGGCGCAGCTTTCGATCTGCTCCAGATGGCCAAGCGAATTGGCCCGCAGTGCAAAGCCGCCGAATACGAAGATCTGTCCGGGGAGGAAGGTCTCACCCTGGACTGCGTCGTTGTTGATGATCGAAGAAGCCATCGAGCCTATCGGTGACGACACAGAGGAACTCTCAATGAAAGCACCAATGTCGGTGTCAAAACCGGCGGATCTCGGGTAGGGGGTCCCGAACTATGCGTCTAGGCGGATGGTAACAGGAGGCAAGGGACACGATGTTTTACCCAGGTTCGGGCCCTCTTGATGGAGGTAAAACCCTACGTCCTGCTTGATTGATATTGATGATGTGGGTATTACAAGAGTAGATCTACCACGAGATCAAGGAGGCTAAACCCTAGAAGCTAGCCTATGGTATGATTGTTGTTCGTCCTACGGACTAAAGCCATCCGGTTTATATAGACACCGGAGAGGGCTAGGGTTACACAGAGTCGGTTACAATGGTAGGAGATCTACATATCCATATCGCCAAGCTTGCCTTCCACGCCAAGGAAAGTCCCATCCGGACACGGGACGAAGTCTTCAATCTTGTATCTTCATAGTCTTGGAGTCCGGCCGATGATGATAGTTCGGCTATCCGGACACCCTCTAGTCCAGGACTCCCTCAAGGCCCATATGATGTGGCACCTTGTAGCTCGTCTCCATGACCAAAGGGAGTTTCCCATGCTCGGCCATCTTCCTTGGGGGGCTTCCGAAGATGGAAGTGTCGCCCTCGCTTGTAGGTGGTCGCCTTGTTGTTGAGGATGTCGATGTAGGCAAACTCATGGGAAGTAGGCAAAGATGTCGTACGTCCAAAGGCGAAGATGCCTTGAGAACACTTGGCGAAGATGCTGAAGTGGTTGATGTAGTCATAGCGCCGTCTTGGTGGTGATCATCTCGCGGTCTTCTTTTGTGCTCATGAAGCTTTGACTTGGCGTGAAGTAGGGCTTGTTGGGACTTGTGCATTTGCTCTTGTGGAGCATCTTCATGATGATGATGTCGTTGTCATGCTTGACCTCGTAGTAGACGTCATTCGTCGTCGTCGTGCACATGATGCTTGGAGGTGACTTGTCCTTCATGACGATGTTGATCACGAACGTGATGGTGATCGCCATGTAGATGTGGACGAGGACGATTTGCACTTGCATCGTTTCTGCGCTCCGAAGACTTGTGTCTTGAATGTCACCGCCTTGAGGATGACGAAGGGGAAGAAGACTTGACCAAGGCTCTAATCTCCTCCATCCTTGCATCTTGCTCCTCTTTATGTGCGGAAAGCTTCTTGTCGATGTAGTCCCTTTTCCTTGCTTCGGAGTGACGGATGTCAATGGAGATGTTCTCGATGCGCTCTCGCAATCTTGATTGTGCGCCTTGCATTTGTCGTTGTAGATCGAAGATGGACGCTTTGGAGATGTAGTTGTTCACACCGACGTTGTTGTCGTAGACCGGAGAGGACATGCCTTGTCTATCCATCACAAGACTCGAGCAAATATGAGTGGGAGAAAGAGAAGAACTTATACCAATGTACCTTGACCGATGTTGATGATGAATCAAGTTCACTCGAATGCGGACAATGAAATAGCACTATTGGTAACAATCCTTGTTGGTTCTCACACCTACACAAGTAAAAGCTTATGGTGGAGCTCGGTGAGGATAGTGGCACCAAAATTTGATGCAAAAATGTTAGCAAGAGTCAATTATGTTGAAAGAGATTCACAAATTCGCAAGTGAAACAAATGGACCAATAGCAATATGTGGCACACGGAAACACACACACGGATAGATAAATGGGGTCGTGCAACCAAGGAGTGAGCACAAAATGTGGAATCCACGGAAAACGCTCGTGTTGCACAACTCAAGAGAGACGCTAGCACGATTGCTCAATAGGCGGATACGACACTTGTGCACAACCTATAAGATGCAAAATAGATAAAATTTCTATCCCAAGTATGCTATGTATGTGTGGTTCTCGGTGTTTCTCTCAAGATGATCCAAGATGATCGTATATGACAATCTTATGTGCAATGTGGTATGATGCTATGGCACTTGCTTACAAGCTCTTTGCTCTTTCTCTTTTGCTTAAAAGCTTATTCTCTTTTTTTGTATGGCCAATTTTGCACAATGCACAAACCAAGATAGCGATTGTGTATATGCGGGAACAAACTTGTGACACAAGATATGATACCAATATATGCACCACGATGATATGGTATGTATGCTATGGGAAGTATGAGCACTAATGTGCACAAGTCACGTTGCCGGCAATACTCAAATGGCTAGTCTCGATAGGCAAGTAACGCAAAATGGGCTAGGGGTTATCAATGCAATTTGCAAGGGAAATATACAATGATTTCATCGAGTTTACCTTCCTTTGCGATGATGAGTGGCGGTGTTCTTGATGTAGATACCAAGATGATGGAGACTCGTCCCTAAGTAGCCGAAACATAGGAAACGGAAAAACCGCGAACTCAAAATCTCAAATGACAAATGTCAAATGGTGGTAGCGGAAAGGGGTGGTGGTTTGCACTTGGCAATCGGAAAGTGGAATGATGGGTTATGCGAGTCAATGTTGAAGTTGCCATTCCTAAGTAGCCGAAACACCTTAGGAGACACAACTCACAACGCAAACAAAATTGGGTTAAGTTGGGGTGGAAATGTATGGTGGACACGTTTATGCGGAAGTGGTGGTGGTGGTTGATGAAGAAGCAATCGTCCCTAAGTAGCCGAAACACCTTAGGAGACTCGAATCACTACTCAAGCAACCACTAATGCTATGGTGAACAAAATGGGTTAGGTTGTGGAAGTCGGAGGTGGCTATGCGGATGATACGGTGGAGGGCCTAGGAAAAATTGCCAAATTTTGGAAAACTTGATGGAGTCAAATGGTGTTGCAACCTATCTATATGGATGGGGGTGTCAATAGCTACTCAACGAGCTAAAGAATGCGAAAATCAGACTCTGGATGTGAAAGTTATGGCCGAAACAAGAATCACCCGAAGGTAATATCTACAGGTTACGGACGTCCGTAAATGGACGGATGTCCGGTCTACGGACGTCTGGTCGGATCAGAAATCCATAAATTCGGTTCAGGTTAGGGGTTCCGGTCGTCCGGGAAAGGTCGGAAGTCCGGTCGTTCCTGGGGCTCCGGACGTCCTAAAATGCCGGTCGTCCGGTGTGTCTGGGTCAACTCAAGATCCGAGATCCGGGGTGCGATTTTGAGAGGAAAATGGAGATTTGGGGGTCAAAATTGATGAGATTTCGTGGATGAAAGATGGGGAAACTTGGGGAGATGCTAGATCCACTTGACACCAAGCAAATCCAAGGATCAAAATCAACAAAACATCATCAAACGAACAAATCACTAAAAAATTTGGGGGCTATTTTTGGTGGGGATTTTCGAATTTGGGGAAGAACACAACAAAATCAAGCTAGGAAAAAAGAGGGGTAGGGGCTCCAAAAACATGATCAACCTGGCTCTGATACCAAGATGATGTAGGGCGGAACCCTATGGGGCCGATCTTTCACGTTTGGAGTGGATTCTACGTGGAAACACAAAGAACGCGCGGAAGAACACAAGGGAAATCATGGGGAGAAATGAGAGAAACACTCAACCGACAATTAATTGATCGCACAAGGGCTAGATCATCGAACACATAAGGTAACACAAGATCCAAAATCAACAAAGGAAAGATACAAGAGTAACCATTCTTCTCCATGAGGAGGTCTTGATTGTCTTCTTCGGATGGAGGCCTTGAATCCAAATGGATCTTCTCCGAAGAGGCATGGTCCCTCACGTGGAGTAGATCCGGTATGGAGAAGCTATGCTCTATCTCAAGATGAGCTATCACAACGCTAACCTTAACTAGAAGGACGTGGAGGAGTATATATAGTCTAGGTGAATGAAAGGGTAAGTGTCTTCGGCCCAACACATGGGCGAACGCACAGGCATCGGATGTCCGGAGGACGTTGGTCGTCCGGAGCTTCGGGATGGTCCGGACATCCGTAGAACGTCGGACTTCCATAGATTCGGCTCTGTTGCTGGTTGTCTGGTCGTTCATCTTCCTCGGACTTTTGTAGATTGGGCTTTGGTGGAGAAGTACCGGACGTCCGGAGGGGTTTGGTCGTCCCGGGCCTGGGAGTCGTCGGACGTCCGGTCCTGGTCGGACGTCCGGCCACTGTAGCATGTGCTGGCCTGGTTTCCTTGGGCTGGTGTGACCTTCAGGGGTCGGACGTCCAGGCTGGGCCGGTCGTCCGGTGGCTGTAGCTTCGGGTAGCTCCTTCTCTTGGTCCATGTACTTGGTGTCCTCACTAGCTCTTCCGTTTGTTGTGGTGGCTCCGTGGCTTTCCTCTAAGTACCTGATCATCCATAGCACACATGTTGGAGGTAGTAGCCATGTCTCACATGTAGAAACTGAAGGTTCGGAGAGGAGCGAGTTCACCTTGTGTCCAATGGCGTATAGTTGAGGTCTCATCATATGTCCTCTTGGGCCTTGGAGAGTAGTCGAAGTGTACATGGGGATGAACGTAGGATGCTCCGCATCACACGGGACAGCTACCCCCAATGGCCAAGGTGGCAAGGACCCCAAGCATGAACATCAAGAAGAAGAGCTACTTGGGAAGCTACAGGCACCAGATGTCCGAGCCCCGGAAGATGCTACAGCCGAGAGAAGTAAGGTAGGTCAGAGCTACAGGCCACGAACGACCGGGCCAGCCCGGACGTCCGACGACTCCGAGGCCCCGGACGATCGACGCCCTCCGGACGACCGGTAACTGGGCACCCGAGAGGAAATTAACGGAAGACCGAAGCCACCGGATGTCCGGTACTTCTCCACCCGAGCCGAATCTATGGAAGTCCGACAATCTACGGATGTCCGGACCGCCCCAAAGCTCCGGACGACCGACGCCCTCCGGACGTCCGACACCTGAGTGACCGCAGCCTCGGGCTGATGCCTTTGTACCGCTTCACTTGAACCCCCATTTGCACTATTACTATAAATAGAACTCTCCCATCTCCTAGCTAGGGTTAGCATTGTGATAGCTCATTTGAAATAGAGCATTGCTCATCCATACTGGATCTACTCCATGTGAGGGACCGTGCCTCTTCGAACAAGATCCATTCCGATTCAAGGCCTCCATCCGGAGAAGACAATCAGGACCTCCTCACGGAGAAGAACGGTTACTCATGTATCTTCCCTTTGTTGACTTTGGATCTTGTGTTACCTTATGCTTTCGGTAATCTAGCCCTTGTGTGATCAATTACTTATCGGTTGATTGTTTCTCTCGTTTCTCCCCATGATTTCCCTTGTGTTCTTCCACGCGTTCTTCGTGTTTCCCCGTAGGATCCACTCCAAACGTGAAAGATCGACCCCATAGGGTTCTGCCCTACATCACAACGTCTTCAACAACAACAACGTGAAGCGCAAGCTCTTGAGGCGCAACGTGCCCTTCATGAATCAAGTCGAGCCATCGCCAACCGCAATCGCGAACGTCGCAATCAAGAGGAAGCCCTTCGAGAAGAAATCCAAGAGAGGAACTACCAAGCGCGAACGCAATGTCAAGTTCCTCAAGCTCCTCCACAAGCTCGTCAAGCTCCACTTCAACCTCAAGTTCAACAAGAGCAAGTTCATCATGGACTTCCTCCACACCAAGAGAAACATGAGGATGATTACCCTCCACGTCAAGGACGTCATCATCACCATCGCCATCTACACAATGAAGAGAAACGCTACGGCAAGCCTAAATTCACCATGCCCAAGTTCAATGGAAGCAATGATCCCAAAGAGTACCTATCGTGGGCATTGAAGGTCGACAAAATCTTTCGTTTGCACAACTATGAGGAAGAGAAGAAGATCGCTATGGCACCACTTGAGTTCGAAGACTATGTGCTCATATGGTGGGAACAAGTCCTTGAGCGCCGAGAAGCAAGAGGTGAACCACCTATCACCACTTGGGCTCAAATGAAGGATGTCATGCGTGCACGTTTTGTGTCCACCTACTACAACCGCGACCTCTTCAAGAAACTTCAACTACTCAAGCAAGGAACAAAGAGTGTATAAGAATACTACAAGGAAATGGAGATAGCTATGATTCGTGCCAATCTCACGGAATATGATGAGCAAACAATGGCACATTTCTTGAATGGACTCAATCATCCCATCAAGAAGATCGCCGACTTCCAACC
The DNA here is from genome assembly GCF_018294505.1 of Triticum aestivum. Classification (NCBI taxonomy): domain Eukaryota; kingdom Viridiplantae; phylum Streptophyta; class Magnoliopsida; order Poales; family Poaceae; genus Triticum; species Triticum aestivum. The sequence goes on from NC_057801.1 coordinate 352,010,607, forward strand.
CTACCCCGACCTCATTGAGCTCGTGCATCAAGCTACAAAGGCGGAACGTCAAGTGCAAGATGACTTCAAATACGCCAAGTACTCATCCAAGACCTACGGCTTCTCCAACAACCAAGCTTCAACAACTCCTCCAACCTCTACATCAACCAAGCCTTTTCCAAGCAATGACGACAAGTCAAGTTACAAGAAAACTTCGACAAGCTCAAGTCGTCTTCCTCCTACTACAAGCAACTTCAAGCTGCGTGATTCATCATCAACTCCAACCGATGAGACCGTCAAGACAAGCTCCTTCAAGTGTTTCACTTGCGGCGGCCGAGGCCACGAGTCTTATAAATGCAAAAACAAGCGTACATGATCCTCAAAGACGATGGCACCTATGACTGCATGAGTGACGAGGAGATGGAAGCCCTTGAGCAAGTGGCCATGCACCGGCGAGTGAATGAGGATGAAGATGATCAAGTCTTTTATGATGAGGATTCGAGCCCCGCTCTCGTTGTCTCCAAGGTCTTGACTCTTCAACATCAACAGGAAGAAGACCAACGTTGCCACATCTTCCACACAAAGGCCGACATCAATGGAAGGTCCGTCAAGGTCATCATCGATGGAGGTAGTTGCCACAACTTGGCAAGTGAAGAACTATGCTCCAAGCTTCAATTGGTCAAGATGAAGCACCCGCACCCATAGAAAGTACAATGGCTAAGTGACTCCGGCATGATACGAGTTGAGCATACGGTCCAAGTCTCCTTCAAAATTTGTGCATATGAGGACACATTGGAGTGCGATGTGGTCCCAATGACCGTTTTCCACCTCCTTCTTGGTCGACCATGGCAATTCGACCGTGGTGTCATCCACAACGGGCGTACCAATCACTATAGCTTCAAGAAGAAAGGGAAGGAGTATCTGCTACGATCTATGTCTCCTAGTCAAGTGATAGCCGACAAGCAAGCCACCCATCATGGAGAGAAGAGTGAGAAAGTGTTCCACCAAAAAGTGAGTGAGAGCCACAAGCCAAAATAGTGTGTGAGAACCCATCGAGTGTTATGCACTTTGTCCTTGTGTGCAAGGATGGGGAACCAAAAACTAACACCTCTCACGAGCTACCTTTAGTGTTTCAATCTCTTTTGTAGGAATTCCAAGATGTTTTCCCCGATGAGCTACCTCCGGGTCTACCTCCTCTACGAGGCATTGAGCATCGAATCAACCTCATCCCCGGAGCGCCCCTTCCAAACAAAGCTCCATACCACGTCAACCCCGAAGAAACTAAGGAGATCCGATGGCAAGTACAACAACTAATCGAGAATGGTCATGTACGTGAAAGCCTAAGCCCTTGCGTCGTTCCCGTTATACTTGTGCCTAAGCAAGATGGAAGTTTCTGCATGTGTTCCGATTGTAGACCTATAAATGCTATTACCGTTTGATATAGGCATCCCATTCCTCGCATAGATGATATGCTTGATGAACTTAGCGGAGCCGCCTTTTTCTCAAAAATTGATCTTAAAAGTGGCTATTATCAAATCCGCATACAAGAGGGCGATGAATGGAAAACTGCTTTCAAAAACAAATTTGCCTTGTACGAGTGGTTGGTCATGCCTATGGGTTTATCGGAAGCTCCCAGCACTTTCGTGCGTCTTATGCATTTTGTGCTTCGACCTTATATTGGAGTCTTTGTTGTAGTTTACTTTGATGTTATTCTTGTGTTTAGCAAATCCATGAAAGAGCATCTTAATCATGTTAGGGCTGTTTTGCCCTTCGCAAGGAACATCTTTATGCCAACTTGAAAAAATGCACGTTTGGTGTTGACAAACTTGTTTTCTTGGGTTTTGTTGTCTCTTCCAAAGGTGTCCATGTTGATGAATCTAAAATTGAAGCAATTAAAACTTGGCCCCAACCCACCAATTTGCAAAAAGTGCGTAGTTTTATTGGTCTTGCAGGTTTTTATCGTCGCTTTGTGAAAGACTTTAGCACAATTGCCGCTCCTTTGCATGCTTTGAGTAAGAAGAATGCTCCTTTTGTTTGAGGATCTTTGCAATCCACCGCTTTTGATGAGCTCAACTCTTTGCTTACTCATGCACCGATTCTTGCTTTGCCCAACTTTGACAAAACTTTTGAGGTTCATTGTGATGCAAGTGGTACCGGAATTGGCGGAGTTTTGATGCAAGAAAAACGAGCCATTGCTTATTTTAGTGAAAAACTCTCCGGTGCACAACTTAACTATCCCATCTATGACAAAGAATTGTATGCTTTAGTGTGTGTGCTACATGTTTGGGAACATTATCTTAGACCTCATGAGTTTGTCATCCATACCGATCACAAAACGCTTAAGTACTTAAAAGGTCAAACTAAGTTGAACAAGCGTCATGCCAAATGAGTGAGTTTATTGAATCTTTCCCCTATGTGATCAAGTACATTAAGGGTAAGGAAAATGTAGTTGCGGATGCACTTTCACGCATATGCACGCTTGTCACTAAACTTGAGTTGAATGTTATTGGCTTTGAGCACATAAAAGACTTGTATGGTAACGATCCATCTATTGCTACTCCTTATGCTAAATGTTTGACGCATACATCTTGGGAACGATATTACACCAAGGATGGTTATCTTATGAGAGCTAACAAACTATGCATTCCCGAGTTTTCTCTTTGTTTGCTCCTTTTGCAAGAGGCTCATGGAGGCGGACTCATGGGACATTTTGGACGCGACAAGACATTCGCCACGCTCTCCAAGAAATACTTTTGGCCCAAGATGTTCCACGACATCTCACGCTTCACCAACTGACGCTCTACATGTCGCAAAGCTAAGTCTAAAGCTCAATCCCATGGTCTTTACATGCCTTGATAGAGGCAAAGGTGTCCCGTGTTTTGATGAGATGATGGTTATCGCTTTGGTGGAAGTCGACTTTGACGATCCGACTACGAACGTGCGAGGACGTCACGCCTTAGCAATCGGTAAACCAACTCCGAGAGGTTATTGACCACGCTGGAGCATGATCAACCTGACCACGAGGGTCCGTTTCCTGCGAGCAAATGAAGAACAAGCAAGAAACTGAGATTGCAATCTGGATATTGCGAATATAAGATGAAAGCTTTATTGATCAAGGTAGGGTTCTGTGACGCCTTTGTCTGGTCGTTGAACACAAACGAAGTACGCGAAGTTGCAGCTATGGCGAAAAATTAATCTAAACAAAATCCAAAGTCTAAACGATGCCCTAAGGGCTGTATATATTGAGGAAGAGGGGGTGAATTTCGTGGCCCTTGGTGGAGAGGTCTGAAACTAACTCTATCTCTTGTTTCCCCACACATACGGACTCTAAAAATAGCCTATACTTATGTATTTCGAAATTACATGGGCCTGATCCAATAATAAGGTGACGCAGCACTTCATAAATTTCGTCCAGAGGCTATTCTAGGTGCTGCGTCACCTTATTATTGGGCCAGGCCCATGTAATTTCAAAATACATAAGTGTAGGCTATTTTTAGAGTCCGTATGTGTGGGGAAACAAGAGATAGGGTTAGTTTCGGACCTCTCCACCAGGGGGCACGAAATTCCCCCCTCTTCCTCCACATATACAACCCTTAGGGCACCGTTTAGACTTTGGGTTTTGTCTAGATTAAAAGTTCGCCATAGCTGCAACTTCGCGTACTTCGTTTGTGTTCAACGACCAGACCAAGACGTCACAGAACCCCACCTTCATTAATAAAGCTTTCCTCTTTTATTCGCAATACCAGATTGCAATCTCAATTTCTTGCTTGTTCTTCGTTTGCTCGCAGGAAACAGAACCTCATGGTCAGGTTGATCGTGCTCCGGCGTGGTCAATAACCCTCGGAAGTTGGTTTAGCGATTGCTAAGGCGCGACGTCTCGCACGTTCTTAGTCAGATCACAAAGGTCGACTCCCACAGAAAATGATAGCCAGCATCTCATCGAAACGTCGGGACACCTTTGCCTCTATCAGACATTATCCCCCTGGTAGGGACAAACTTAGCTTTCTGCAGATGCTCTATGATCTGGGCAATCTCATTTGTGATGAGGACATCAATACCATTGTTACACCCACAACCCCTACCGCTACATATACTGGACCAACTACTAGAGCTCGCGCATGCCTCTATCAATTTGGCCGTAAATTGAAGAAAATCCAGCGGCTATATGCCTTATTCTCCTTGTTTTCGCTGGATGGGAAGCTGTAACTCATGCGCGTGAAAGCCAAGGACAAAAGGGCATTCCTGGCATCGGTCGATATATATGTGGAAGCAATATCTCCACTATGGAGGACAAGAAATTTCAGGGCCGTCAGGCAAAAAGCGTCACGGGAAAATGAAGTACTTTCAAGGACTCCCATAGATTGGATCGATGTTCACAAACGGTCATAACTTTGTCATTCGGAGTCCGTGTCGGACCCACAAGTACTCAAACTGCTCGCGTAGAGCATGCGAATCCAGAATACTCCCTGCTTGTGCTAGTAGGCTCGGAGTACCCGCAAATTCAGACTTAAGTAGGACTTTTTGGCCCTGAAAGTCAAAGAACATCATTCGCCGTTGTTTTTCGGACAAGTTTCTGAACCCATTGGCATTTGCTTTTGAAGGAAATTCAAGAGATTATGTTGCTTATAGACATTAGCCCCCCTGGTAGGAACAAACGTACCTTTTTGCAGATGCTCTATGATCTGGGCAATCTCATTTGGCCTTAAATTGAAGAAAATCCAGTGGCTATATGCCTTATTCTCCTTGTTTTCGCCGGATGGCATGCTGTAACTCATGCGCGTGAAAGCCAAGAACAAAAGGGTATTCCTGGCATCAATCAATATATATGTGGAAACAATATCTCCAGGATAGAGGAGAAGAAATTTCGGGGCGGTCAGGCAAAAAGCGTCACGGGAAAATGAAGTACTTTCAAGGACTGCCATAGAATGGACCGATGCTCACTAAAACGGTCATAACTTTGTCATTCGGTGTCCGTGTCAGACTCACAAGTACTCAAGTTGCTCGCAGCGAGCATGCAAATCTAGAAATTACTTCTGGCTTGCGCCAAGAGGCTCGGAGTACCCTCAAATTCGGCCTTAAGCAGGACTTTTTGCCCCTGTAAGTCAAAGAACATCATTCGCTGTTGTTTTTGGACAAGTTTATGAGCCCATTGGCACTTCCTTTTAAAGGAAATTCGAGAGATTATGTTGCTTATAGACATCAGCCCCCCTTGTAGTGACAGACGAAGCTTTCTGCAGATGCTCTATGATCTGGGCAATCTCATTTGGCCGTAAATTGAAGAAAATCCAGCGGCTATATGCCTTATTCTCCTTGTTTTCGCCAGATGGCATGTTGTAACTCATGCGCGTGAAAGCCATGAACAATAGGGCATTCCTGGTCAATATATATGTGGAAACAATATCTCCACCATAGAGGACAAGAAATTTCCGGGCGGTCAGGCAAAAAGCATCACGGGAAAATGAAGTACTTTCAAGGACTGCCATAGAATGGACCGATGTTCAGTAAAACGGTCATAACTTTGTCATTCGGAGTCCGTGTCAGACCCACAAGTACTCAAACTGCTCGCGGCGAGCGTGTGAATCCATAAAATACTCCCTACTTGTGCAAGGAGGCCTAGAGTACCCTCAAATTTGGCCTTAAGCAAGACTTTTTGGCCCTAAAAGTCAAAGAACATCATTCGCCACTGTTTTTCGGACAAGTTTCTGAGCCCATTGGAAATTCCTTTTGAAGGAAATTCGAGAGATTATGTTACTTATAGACATTAGCCCCGCTGGTAGGGACAAACGTACCTTTCTACAGATGCTCTATGATCCGGACAATCTCATTTGGCCGTAAATTACAGAAAATCCAGCGGCTATATGCCTTATTCTCCCTGTTTTCGCCGGATGGCATGTTGTAACTCATGCGCGTGAAAGCCAAGAACAAAAGGGCATTCCTGTCATCGTTCAATATATATGTGGAAAGAATATATTCACTATAGAGGACAAAAAAATTCAGGGTGGTCAAGCAAAAAGCGTCACGGGAAATTGAAGTACTTTCAAGGACTGCCATAGAATGGTCAATGTTCAGTAAAACGGTCATAAATTTGTCATTCGGAGTCCATGTCGGACACACAATGATGTGGAGCATCCCTCGACCATCACCATGGACGTCTCACCACCACTGCAAGGACGAAGAGGACCCTTGACAAGAGCTCACGCACGCGCCATCGAGAACGAGGTACTTCGGAGATCGTCACGAGAAAGCACGGAGGAATCACCAAGTACACCGGAGAACCAAGAAGGAGAAGGAAGAAGGACACGCGAGAAGTACGAAGCAAAGGAGGTCCCGGACCACCCCGGCCCTCCCCTACAGCCGGCGGAGCCCCTGGCTACCCCGGGTGCCCGGCCCTAACCTGGGCGCAGCCCATGCCGACCCCGGGTGCCTGGCCATGGAGCGCCCGGGTACCCGCACCTCCCTGGGCGCTGCCCCAACCGGCCCCGGGTGCCCGGCCTTGGAGCCCCGGGTGCCCGCCCCTCCTTCTGGTGCTGTTGTCTTCACCTCTGGGTGCCCGGGCCACCACACCCCGGGTGCCCTTTACCTCACCCTTGCATGATTGTTTCCATGATGCTTCTCCATGTGCTCAATTTATATGCTTACATGCCATGCCACAATCCCTTGTCACACCATATGCTATACTTGATGACGACACTTGTTTGGTTACTCACGTCTTGAATGCTTGGTTTATCTCTAATGCTAACCGCATTTGTTTTTCCAAGTGTTTGTTCTACTCATTCCTTTTGAAGGAATCACAAGATGGTGCGACATTGGAGAGTGACCATTTCGAGCTTCCACATGACAAGTGCTTCGTGGTCGTCCACTTCTACACAGCGATGCCGTCTCCTTCCCATGGTGATGAAGATCATGATCCGTGGACGGATCTCTCCCAAAGGGGGGGAGATGATGCGGAGCATCCCTCGACCATCACCATGGACGTCTCACCACCACCGCAAGGACGGAGAGGACCCTTGACAAGAGCTCGCGCACGCGCCATCGAGAACGAGGTACTTCGGAGATCGTCACGAGAAAGCACGGAGGAATCACCAAGTTCACCGGAGAACCAAGAAGGAGAAGGAAGAAGGACGCGTGAGAAGTACGAAGCAAAGGAGATCCCGGACCACCCCGGCCCTCCCCTACAGCGGGCGGAGCCCCTTGCTACCCCGGGTGCCCGGCCACTCTCGCCCCGGGTGCCCGGCCCTAACTTGGGCGCAGCCCCTGCCGGCCCCGGGTGCCCGGCCATGGAGGGCCCGGGTGCCCGCACCCCCTAGGCGCTGCCCCAGCCGGCCCCGGGTGCCCGGCCCCTCCAACTGGTGCTGCTGTCTTCACCTCCGGGTGCCCGGACCCGCCCAGGCCCGGGCACCCGGACCTGCCCAGCCGGCCGCCTGCACCCCGGGTGCCCGGGCCACCTACAGCCGGCCCCTGACCTGTCCGGGTGCCCGGACCCCTTTGCCCCGGGTGCCCGGACCACTCTGCAGAGGCATGCATGCAAGTTGGGGCTTTTGCCCTTGTAACCCTCTCCCCCTCTTATTTCGCCCCTAGACTATAAGTACCCCCCACCTAGCTCATATAGAGTATAGCAAAGTATTGGATAGAAAAAAAGAGAGCTTTTCTCATCTTCGTCCTCATGGAGATCATGACCTCCTAAGGGAGAAGATCCTCTTGTGGATGCCAAGCCCTCCTCTTGGAGAAGGATCCCCATCATAGGATCATCAAGACCTCTCTCCTCATAGTATTAGGATGAACTCTACCATGTATCTTGTTTCCCTTTGATTGTTCATGTACCTTGTGGATCTTGTGTGTTTGTTGGTCTAATGGATGTGTGATTGGACTTGTTCTTGAGTGTTCTTCTTATTTTCTCTCTTGTGTTCATATTGTTGTTGGGGATTCCCCCTCCAATTTGTGAAAGATCTCCACATAGGGTTCCACCCTACAACATCTTGGTATCATGAGCCATGGTTTCTCATGAAATTGGAGCCCCCCTTCTTGTTCTCTACCTTAATTTTGTTGTGTTCTTCCCCAAATTCGAAAATTCCTCACCAAAAATATCCCCAATTTTTTTGTGATTTGTTGGTTTGATGAGATTTTGTTGGGTTTCATCCATGGATTTGCTTGGTTTCAAGTGGACCTAGAATTCCCCCATCCATCCCCACATTTCCCTCCACGAAATCCACCAATTTCTCCAATTTTCCCACGAATTTACGCCCAAATCCGACACCACCGGGCACCCAGACCTCAAACCACAGGCACCCGGACCCCCCCCCCCGCCCACCCCTGCTGACAACCCCGGGTGCCCACACCCCAAACCCCGGGCACCCGCACCCCCGGGCTGTTTGCCTCGGACCACCCCGGGTGCCCGCACCTTCCACCCCCGGGCACCCGCACCCCCAGAATCAGCCGTGTGCACTTTAGGTTTTCCCTCATAACTTTCACTCCCGAACTCCGATTTGGGTGTTCTTTGGCTCGTTGAAAAGCTAGCGACGTGACCGAGCTACTCATCTTGGTTTTAGCACCATTTGACTCCATCAAAAAATTGGAATTTTGGCATCTTTGCCTCGGCCATCCACCATATCATCCGCAAAACCACCATAACTTTCCGCATCCTAACCCATTGTTGCTCCATATAGCATTTGTGGTTGCTTGAGTGGTGACTTGAGTCTCCTAAGGTATTTCGCCTACTTAGGGATGGTTTCTTCATCATCAACCACCACCACCACTTCCGCATTGCTAACTCCGGAACCACCAACGCATTCCGCTACTACCATTTGTAATTTTCCTTGAGATTTTGAGTTCGCGGTTTTTTACCGTTTCCTAAGGTGTTTAAGCTACTTAGGGACGGGTCTACATCATATTGGTATCTACATCAAGAACACTGCCACTCATCATCGCCACGAGGTCGTCTTCAACATCGACCGATTCATCATTTTGACAACCTAACCATAAACAAGAACGGTAACCTCCATATCACTTTGGTATCGTGGTATCCCTTCATTGTACATTCTTGACATTACAATGTTAACCCCTTAGCCCATTTTGTGTCACTTTCTTATCGAGACTAGCCATTTGAGTATTGCCGGCAACGTTACTTGTGCACATTAGTGATCCATACCTTCCATTGCGTACATACCATATCATATTGGTGTCATCTTGGTATCATCATATCATCCCTTGTGCCGCAAGATCGTTCCCGCATATACACAAATGCTATCTTGGTTTGTGCATTTTGCATAAGTGGCCATATCAAAAAGAAGAAGAAGAAGAGAATAAGCTTTTAAGAAAAAAGGAAAAGAGAGCAAAGAGCTTGTAAGCAATAGCCATAGCATCGCCACATTGCATATCATACTACCATATTGAACATCTTGGATCATCGTGTGCGAAACACCGGGAACATCATACACATAGCATACTTGGGATAGAAAGCTCATTCATTCTGCATCTTATAGGTTGTGCACAAGTGTCGTATCTGCCTATTGAGCAATCGTGCTAGCGTCTCTCTTGAGTTGTGCAACACGAGCATTTTCCGTGGATTCCACATTTTGTGCTCATTCCTTGGTTGCACGACCCCATTTATCTATCCGTGTGTGTGTTTCCGTGTGCCACATATTGCTATTGGTCTACTTTTTTCGCTTGCGAATTTGTGAATCTTTTCCGACATTATTGACTCTTCCTAACATTTTGCATCAAATTTTTGTGCCACTATCCTCACCGAGATCCACCATAAGCTTTACTTGATAGGTGTGAGTGAACAAGTCTGGTACCAATTCCACTATTCTTTCATCTCACATTGAGTGAAACGAGATACATCCTCAACTTCGGGAAAAGGTAACTTGGTATTGTTTATCTCATTTCCTACTCACCTCTACTCGAGTCTTGTGATGGCTAGGCAAGGCATTTCATCTCCGGTCTTCCACGACAACGACAACGCGAACAACTACATCACCAAAACGTCCATCTTTGGACTACAACAATCAATGCATAGCATTGAGCGACTCGCCATCGACATTCGCCAAGTTGGCCGAACAAGGGGATCAAGTACGAGACATGATGGCCAACTACAAGGCTTGTTCCCCTTGGTCATCTTCAAGGCGACGACGCTCAAGTGGCCTATCTTCGGAACGTCATCGAGCTCAAGCACTACAACACCATCAAGACGAAGATGCTCGCGATGCATACCTACAAGTCCCAAAAAGCTCTACATCAAGCTACAACCAAACTTCATGAGCACAAGAGAAGACCGTGAGACAAGCACCACCAAGACGGAGCTAGGACTACTACGACCACTTCAGCATCTTCACCAAGTGTCATCAAGGCATCTTTGCCTTTGGACGTATGGCATCTTTGCCTACCTCCGACGAGTACGCCTACTTCAGCATTCCTCCACGGCGACGGTGACGAGATGATCAAGCATGGGACTTTCCCTTCGGTCATGGAGGAGACCGATGATGTGCCATTTTCGGCCTTCATCCACGGTGACGACGATGAGATGGTTGAGCATGGGATTTTCCCTTCGACCACGACGATGTATGATGAATTGAGTGACTTGCGCCACCATATTGAGAGTGAGAGTGACCTAGCCACTAGCCCCATATATGATGAGCTGCCACAATTCCCATGTGAGGAGAGCCACCACCACCACCACTTGAGTGATTTGAGTGATTCCACCATATGTGACATTGAGTGCACCTATCTTGAGGGAGTGAGTGAGCCACCACCACATAGAGAGAGTGAGGAAGTTGATAGGGCACGTGAGGCCATTTCGATTTCTAACAACCTAACCTCTACATCTATTGTGTCTTCTCATTTGGTGCTAGGTCCCATTTATGATGACGTGCCGATCCTTGACGACTTCGTCCTTCCTATGAACAAGACGATGGCCATGGTGGAATATGATGCACCTCCCACATGGCTCCATCAAGATGAAGATGATGACCACCATTTGGTCTTTGCCACCTCACCTACACCAGTTGAGTGGAATGAACAAGGTAACATAGGTGAAGGTGATGCTCTTGTCCCACTAGTGGACATTCTTGACATTGATTGCTTGCATGATGTTGATCCACCTATTTCCATGCTTCATGCTAGTGCAATTACCACATGCGATGATTTGCCCATTTATGATGAGTATGATGATTCTCATGTGGAGTCTATTAGTTGTGATGCCATGTTACATAGGATTTCTTGTGACAATTCTCTAGGTCACATCATGTTTGACAATCCACTTGACTTGTCATATGCTATGCATGAGATCAACCATATGTCATATTTGCAATCTCATCTTAGTGACTATGCATATGCCATCAACATAAACCCAATTTGCACATATGGCATAGATGAAAAGCCCGTGGTTATTGGCATTTGTTTTTCTTGTGATGATATTGATATGCTCCCTTTGCATCATTTATCTCATAGGCCATGCCATGACCACCTAGCTTCGGATATGCATTGTTTTGGATGTTGTCAATATTCTCCATGTGATGTTTCCATTAATGATCATGAGGACACCCCCATAGTTTCCTCATACATTTTAGGAGATTTTGATTCATCCTATCCATTGCATGATCCCAATACTTGCGTGCACAATATGCTTCCCATGAATAAACATGCTATCTATGTGCCATATACTTCTATGCTAAATTTGCATCCCCATCGTGTCATACACAATAACTATTCTTTCATGATGGATGACATGTTCTTATACCATGCATCAAATTTCTTTGAGAGATGCTTATCTTGTGCTAACTCACATGTGCACATACACATCCTGATGGATGATGTATACATTTACCACGCGCACAATTTCTTTGGTTTGTGTTTCTTTTATGTAGGTACCCATGAATACTTGTCAACCTCACAATCCCATGAGTTGACAAAATGAGCTCTAGAGAGCAACGATGACTTGGGATCACATGGATTGCCTTTCCCACCGCTCTCTTCGCGCAAAGACTTCGCGCATTTCTTCTACATGGCTCTCACATTGTTATGGGTTATTTACCACTTCTAACTTTATGCCCATATTGCCATGTTTACTTTGCATGATATGCTCATTCCTATGCCTTTGCCATGCATTTGTGACCCATGCTTTGCATTACACATGATGATTGATTCTACTACTTGTATGTGTATTTGCAAGCTTGGTGGAGATATTGCTTGTTATTGCCATGTTCCATTTATGCCACATTCCTATGATGATACTATGATCTTGTTTTGTGCTCGTGCTTGCGATATGTCATGTGCATTGCCTATATCTCTTATTTCCTCACATGACATGATTGCCATGATCTCCTCTAGTGTGTTGCATCTTCCCTCCACTAGTTTGCACGACTTGATTTTTATGCTTTCTCATGTTGCATCCACTTCTTGGATTACTTGCGCCTATCACATGTTTGGTTGCAACAATGTCATTCCTTCACATATGCCATGTCCCATTGATTGCTACATGCTTGCCTTGATTTTCTCACACATGATGAACAATTTCTCTTTCTGTTGTGTTGAGTGCCACTCGTTTTTCACTACACCCTATGCACATTATGCTTGGCTTGTCTTGCACTTGCATGTGTTTAGTCATAACATCTTCTTGGGTGTTGTGAATGACTCTTATGCCTACCATAGACCATTCATTGAGAGTTTTATGCATGCTTGCTATGATATTGAGGTAGATGCTTGTTCACTTGTCCCACATATTAGCACCTTTACCTCACCCTTGCATGATTGTTTCCATGATGCTTCTCCATGTGCTCAATTTATATGCTTACATGCCATGCCACAATCCCTTGTCACACCATATGCTATACTTGATGACGACACTTGTTTGGTTACTCACGTATTGAATGCTTGGTTTTGCTCTTGCTAACCGCATTTGTTTTTCCAAGTGTTTGTTCTACTCTTTCCTTTTGTAGGAATCACAAGACGGTGCGACATTGGAGAGTGACCATTTTGAGCTTCCACATGACAAGTGCTTGGTGATCGTCCACTTCTACACAGCAACGCCGTCTCCTTCCCATGGTGATGAAGATCACGATCCGTGGACGGATCTCTCCCAAGGGGGGGGGGGAGATGATGAGGAGCATCCCTCGACCATCACCATGGACGTCTCACCACCACCGCAAGGATGGAGAGGACCCTTGACAAGAGCTCATGCACGCGACATCGAGAACGAGGTACTTCGGAGATCGTCACGAGAAAGCACGGAGGAATCACCAAGTTCACAGGAGAACCAAGAAGGAGAAGGAAGAAGGACGCGCGAGAAGTACGAATCAAAGGAGGTCCCGGACCACCCCGCCCCCTACAGCCGGCGGAGCCCCTGGCTACCCCGGGTGCCCGGCCCTAACCTGGGCGCAGCCCCTGCCGGCCCCGGGTGCTCGGCCATGGAGGGCCCGGGTGCCCGCACCTCCCTGGGCGCTGCCCCGGCCGGCCCCGGGTGTCCGGCCTTGGAGCCCCGGGTGCCCGGCCCCTCCTGCTGGTGCTGCTGTCTTCACCTCCGGGTGCCCGTCCCAGCACACCCCGGGTGCCCCGCCCACCGGCCGCCTGCCTGGTCTGGGTGCCCGGGACTTGGGCCCCCGGGTGCCCAGCCTCCCGCCTCCAGCCTCCTGGCGCCACCCCAGGTGCCCGGGCTTGGAACCCCTGGGTGCCCGTGCCACCTACAGCCGGCCCCTGACCTGTCCGGGTGCCCGGCCCCTTTCCCCCTGGTGCCCGGACCACTCTGCAAAGGCATGCGTGCAAGTTGGGGATTTTTCCCTTGTAACCCTCTCCCCCTCTTATTTCGCCCCTAGAATATAAGTACCCCCCACCTAGCTCATTTAGAGGATAGCAAAGTATTGGATAGACAAAAAGAGAGCTTTGCTCATCTTCCTCCTCATGGAGATCATGACCTCCTAAAGGAGAAGATCCTCTTGTGGATGCCAAGCCCTCCTCTTGGAGAAGGATCCCCATCATAGGACCATCAAGACCTCTCTCCTCATAGTATTAGGATGAACGCTACCATGTATCTTGTTTCCCTTTGATTGTTCATGTACCTTGTGGATCTTGTGTGTTTGTTGGTCTAGTAGATGTGTGATTGGACTTGTTCTTGAGTGTTCTTCTTTTTTTCTCTCTTGTGTTCATCTTGTTCTTGGGGATCCCCCTCCAATTCGTGAAAGATCTCCACATAGGGTTTCACCCTACAACACACAAGTACTCAAACTGCTCGCGGAGAGCGTGCGAATCTAGACAATACTCCTGGCTAGCGCAAGGAGGCCCGGAGTACCCTCAAATTTTGCCTTAAGCAGGACTTTTTGGCCCTGAAAGTCAAAGAACATCATTCGCCGCTGTTTTTCGGACAAGTTTCTGAGCCCATTGGTACTTCCTTTTGAAGGAAATTCAAGGCTCATAGATATTAGCCCCCCTGGTAGGGACAAACATAGCTTTCTGCAGATGCTCTATGATCCAGGCAATCTCATTTGGCCGTAAATAGAAGAAAATCTAGCGGCTATATGCCTTATTCTCCTAGTTTCCGCCAGATGGCGTGCTGTAACTCATGCACGTGAAATCCAAGAACAAAAGGGCATTCCTGTCTTCGGTCAATATATATGTGGAAACAATATCTCCACTATAGAGGACAAGCAATTTCAGGGCGGTCACGCAAAAAGCGTCCCGGGAAAATGAAGTACTTTCAAGGACTGTCATAGAACGGTTATAACTTTGTCATTCGAAGTCCGTGTCGGATCCACAAGTACTCAAACTGCTCGCGGCGAGCGTGCGAATCCAGAAAATACTCCTGGCTTCCGCCAGGAGGCTCTGAGTACTGATGCGGATCATCCTACGGACATCACCATGTCAAGAGTTCATTTGGCAAGTGACACGTGCAACATCTACTTCTCATACATAAAGGTGAATCTTCTCCTTTACACGTGTTCACTTGACCCCTTCGAGGATGGCATACTACTTGACACTCCACTCGTGTTCATGCATAGGCATTGCCGGAGCTTCACGGACGTCGAGGAGGAGTGCAAGCGCCAAGGAACAACTACACCATCCGCGAGGGAAGCCTGGAAGTGACGACAGAAGAAGACAGAGCTGCTGAAGCTACAGCGGCCGGAGATCCGGCCCAGAGGTCGGACATCCAACGCCTGTGCAGCCGCCAAGGAGCTCCACCAACGGAGGATCAACAACATCAGCGACCGGACATCCGGCGCCAGCGCCGGACTTCTGGCGCCTCGCCAAAGCCCGGACATCTGGCCTCTCCCCCGGAAATCCGGCAGTGACGACAGAACACACCCGAAGTTTGGCCACTTCAGCCCGGACATCCGGCCGAGACCCCGGACATCCGGCTCGTCCGGAAGCCCCGGACGTCCGGTACCTGCGCGTGCCTAACCGGGCCAAAGGCCCATGTATCCCCCTCTCACTTACCCCTTCATGGGCTAGCACTATATATACTCCTCCACCTCCTTCTAGTTAGGGTCAGCAAAGGGATAGCTCATTTGTATGTGAGCTTTGCTCCTACCACTCCTCCTCTTGAGAGAGAGAGAGAGAGAGAGAGAGAGAGACCACTACTCCATTGGAGGCCAAGACCTCCATCTTGGAGAAGATCCTGCGGGATATCATCAAGACCCCCTCACGGGTGGACCCCCCATCAAGACCTCCTCATGGAGATGAACTCTACCTTGTATCTTTCCTTTTGTTGTTCATGTACCCTTGTGGATCTTGTGTGTTTGATTGTCTAGTGGATGTGTGATTGGACTTGTTCTTGAGTGTTTCCCCTTGTGATTTCTCCCCGTTCTCCCCTGTGTTCTTCGTGTTCTTCGAGGGATCCCACTCGAATCGCGAAAGATCAGCCTACACCGGGTTAGCCCTGTATCATATGGTATGATGAGCCACGTTTATCACGTATTTGGAGTCCCTCCCATCGTTTTCTAGATTCTTTTTCTTGATTTCGTCCTAAATTTTGAAAATCCCCACCAAAAATAGCTCCAATTGTTTTTGTGATTTGTTGGTTTGACGATGTTTTGTTGATTTTGATCCATGGATTTGCTTGGTTTCAAGTGGATCTAGCATTTCCCCAGGTTTCCCCACCTTCCATCCATGAAATCTCTCTAATTTTACCCTTGGAATCATCCATCTCCACCCCCAATTTGAAAATTTCCGCCCCAAACAAGATCTGGAATCGTCGGGCCGGACATCCGGGCCACAGGCCGGACATCCGGGCCGTCGGCCGGACATCCGGACCCAAAGCCGGACATCTAGGCCCTGGAGCACCAAATCTGCACGGTTCTGGACATACACCCCCGGAAATCTGGCCCCTACCCCCGGATATCCGGCCCCTGGGAAATAAGCCTCCCGTGTTTCACCGTTTTGACCATAACTAATTCATCCGAACTCCGATTTTGACGTTCTTTAGCTCGTTTTGAAGCTATTGACATCCCCCATCCCACAAAAATACCACAATCACCATTTGACTCCATAAAATTTTTGGAATTTTGGCATATTTGCCTAGGGCTCCCACCACATCATCCGCTACACCACCACCGACTTCCGCAACCTAACCCTTTTTTCTTTCCATAGCATTAGTGGTTGCTTGAATAGTGATTTGAATCTCCTAAGGTGTCTCGGCTACTTAGGGATGGTTGCTTCTTCATCAACCACCACCACCACTTCCGCATAACCCTGCCCACCATACACTTCCGACAACCGAACTTAACCCAATTTTGTTTGAGCTTGTTTGAGTTGTGACTTGTGGCTTGATGCGGAGCATCCCTCGCTCATCCCCATGGACGTAACTACATCTCCCTCAACACCACTTGGACCCATGACAAGAGCTAGATCAAAGGCTATTGAAGATAACGTGAACTCGCACCTCTCCGAACTCCCTCCCTCTACTCACGAGACTTGGCTACTACCTCATACGGACACTCTGTGTGTGATTAGGTACTTGGAGGAGAGCCACGGGATAGCTACACCCAACGGCCAAGGTGGCAAGGACACAAGCATGAACATCAAGAAGAAGAGCTACTTCCAAAGCTACAGGCACCGGCCGACCGACCGGGCCCGGATGTCCGACCCCTGAAGGTTGCTACAGCCGAGAGAAGGAAGGCCAGGCAAAGCTCCAGGCAAGGGACGACCGGCCCAGACCGGACGTCCGACGACTCCCAGGCCCCGGACGACCGGCGCCCTCCAGACGACCGACAACTGGGCACCCAAGAGGAAATTAACGGAAGATCGAAGCCACCGGACGACCGGACAACCAACACCCGAGCCGAATCTACGGAAGTCCGATGATCTACGGACGTCCGGACCGTCCCGAAGCTCCGGACGACCGATGTCCTCCGGACGTCCGACGCCTGAAAGACCGCAGCCTCGGGCTGATGCCCTTGTACCCCTTCACTTTGACCCCCATTTGCACTACAACTATAAATAGGTCTCTCCCACCTCCTAGCTAGGGTCAGCATTGTCATAGCTCATTTTGAGATAGAGCATAGCTCATCCGTACTGGATCTACTCCACGTGAGGGGCCGTGCCTCTTCGGAGGAGATCCATTCGGATTCAAGGCTTCCATCCAGAGAAGACAATCAAGACCTCCTCACGGAGAAGAATGGTTACTAGTGTATCGTTCGTTGTTGACTTTGTATCCCGTGTTACTCGTGCCTCGATGATCTAGACCTTGTGTGATCGATCTCTTGTTGGTTGAGTGTTTCTCTCGTTCTTCCCCGTGATTTTCTTGTGTTTTTTCGTGCGTTATTCGTGTTTCCCCAAAGGATACACTCCAAACGTGAAAGATCGGCCCTATAGGGTTCCGCCCTACATCATCTTGGTATCATGAGCCACATTGATCATGTTTCTGGAGCCCCTACCCCGTGTGTTCTAGCTTGATTTTGTTGTTTTCTTCCTAAATCCGAAAATTTCCCACCAAAAATAGCCCCCAAATTTTTTTGTGATTTGTTGGTGAGTTGAAATTTTGTTCGATCTGGTCCATGGATTTGTCTTGCCACGTGTGGATCTAGCTTTCCCCACCCTCCCCACCCTTTTCCTTCCACAAATCCGCTCGATTTCGACATCACTATCTTCTTCCTCTCTGAAATCGTGTTGTTCATCTAGTGCCCGATTTTCGCCTAGGTTACAGACGGCCGGACCCTGCCGGACGTCCGATGACCGGACGACCGTGACCACCCGGACGTCTGTGTAACTCTGACGAAACTGAATCTGGTTCAGTTTGGCCACCACCACAACTCCACCTTCCACCACATCTTCCAAACCCACATACACCACCATCATCCCCAATACCTCCTATGACGATTTTGACACGTTTTGGTCTTTGAGATTTGGAGTTGTGGCTCCCGTGTCCTATTGTGTTTCGGCTATATAGGTAAGGTTCGACATCATCATCACCACGGCTCATCTTCGCAAGGGTCTCATCATCGCCAAGGACGGTAACCTCGACGACATCTTTGTCATACCTTGCAATTGCATTGATACCCACATTGCCTTACTTTTGCATAGCTTACCCATCGAGACTAGCCTTTGAGTATTGCCAGCAACGTGACTTGTGCACATTAGTAATCATACTCCATAGCATATATACAATACCATAGTGGTGCATATCTTGACATCAACTCATGTGTCACAAAGTTGTCATCGCATACACAATTGCTATCTTGGTTCGTGAAGTTTGCATGAGAAAAGAGCTCAAAAGTGAAAGAGCCACCCAAGATTTTAAGCAAAGAGGAAAGATAAGCAAAGAGCTTATGAGCAAGAACCATAGCATCATACTACATTAAGATTGTCATACTCGATCATCTTGGATCATAGAACCGAAATACCATACATATAGCATACTTGGGATAGAGGTCGTTGCATTTTTTCCTAGTAGGTTGTGCACAAGTTCCGTATCCGCCTATTGTGCAATCGTGCTAGTGTCTCTCGTGTATTGTGCAATAAGAGCATTTTCGTGGATTCCACATTTTGGCTCATTTTTGGTTTGCACAATCCCACTTATCTATTTGCATGTGTGTTTCCGTGTACCATTATTTGCTTGGTCTACTTGTTGCACTTGCAAATTTGTGAATCTTTTCCATCATTATTGAAGCTCACTTACAATTGCATCAAATTTTGTGCCACCATCCTAACCAAGCTCCACCATAAGATTTTACTTGTGTAGGTGTGAGAACCGACAAGAATTGTTACCAATAGTGCTATTTCATTGTCCGCATTTGAGTGAACTTGATTCATTGTCAACATCGGTCAAGGTACATTGGTATAAGTTCTTCTCTTTCTACCACTCACATTTTGCTTCGAATGATGGATAGGCCGAGTACTTCTACCAACCCACTCTTCATCGAGCAAGACGGCGACATGTCATCATACGTCACCAAGAGCCACCTCTTTGGTGCACAACGAGCTTTACATCAAGAACAACAAGCTATGAACGAACGCATCGACAACCTCGCCACCGACTTGCGACTCTCCGAGCAACGTACCAAGGACTACTTCGACAACAAGCTCGACGCACACAAGCAAGAGAACGATGCAAGAATGGACGAGATCCGCGCCTTGTTGGTGAACTGTCCTCCTTCAACTTCTTCATACTCAAGACGGAGCCACTCAAGTCGACACTCCGACGACTCCTTCTCCGGCTCAAGTACTCCGTCATCGAACACTCTTCGACGAGCCACGCGTCAAGACCGTCATGCATGTCGCAACCCGCTATACGACAAGAATTCACAAGAGCAAGTCGATGAGCAAGTCCCTCGTCCTCACTCAAACCAAGTCGCTTTTTCTCAAGCTCAAGAACAACAATGACTACGGCACCAAGAAGAAGAACGAGCGCGTCTACACCAAGAGCAACAAGACGCCGAGGCCCAACGTCTTCAGCAACAATTACGTGATGCGCAAGCTCTTGAGGTGCAATGTGCCCTTCAAGAATCAAGTCGAGCCATCGCCAACCGCAATCGCGAACGGTGCAATCAAGAGGAAGCCCTTCGAGAAGAAATCCAAGAGAGGAACTACCAACCGCGAGTGCAACGTCAAGTTCCTCAAGCTCCTTCACAAGCTCGTCAAGCCCCACCTCAACCTCAAATTCAACAAGAGCAAGTTGATCATGGACTTCCTCCATGCCAAGAGCAACATGAGGATGATTACCCTCCACGTCAAGGGCATCATCATCACCATCTCCAACAACACAATGAAGAGCAACATTATCGCAAGCTCAAATTCACAATGCCCAAGTTCAATGGAAGTAATGATCTCGAAGAGTACCTTTCATGGGCATTGAAGTTCGACAAAATCTTTCGTTTGCACAACTATGAGGAAGAGAAGAAGATCGCTATGGCATCACTTGAGTTCCAAGACTATGTGCTCATGTGGTGGGAACAAGTCCTTGAGCACCGAGAAGCAAGAGGTGAACCACCTATCACCACTTGGGCTCAAATGAAGGAAGTCATGCGCGCATGTTTTGTGCCCACCTACTACAACCGTGATCTTTTCAAGAAGCTACAACTCCTAAAGCAAGGAACAAAGAGTGTTGAAGAATACTTCAAGGAAATGGAGATAGCCATGATTCGAGCCAATGTCACGGAAGATGATGAGCAAACAATGGCACGATTCTCGAATGGACTCAATCATCCCATCAAGAAGATCGCCGACTTCCAACCCTACTCCAACCTCATTGAGCTCGTACATCAAGCTACAATGGCGGAACGTCAAGTGCAAGATGACTTCAAGTACGCGCAAACAATGGCACGATTCTCGAATGGACTCAATCATCCCATCAAGAAGATCGCCGACTTCCAACCCTACTCCAACCTCATTGAGCTCGTACATCAAGCTACAAAGGCGGAACGTCAAGTGCAAGATGACTTCAAGTACGCAAAGTACTCATCCAAGACCTACGGCTTCTCCAACAACCAAGCTTCAACAACTACCCCAACCTCTACATCAACCAAGCCTTCTCCAAGAAACGACGACAAGCCAAGTTACAAGAAAACTTCGTCAAGTTCAAGTCGTCTTCCTCCTACTACAAGCAACTTCAAGCCGCGTGCTTCATCATCTACTCCGACCGATGAGACCATCAAGACAAGCTCCTTCAAGTGTTTCACTTGCGGCGGCCGAGGCCACAAGTCTTATGAATGCACAAACAAGCGCACCATGATCCTCAACGACGATGGCACCTATGACTCCATGAGTGATGAGGAGATGGAAGCCCTTGAACAAGTAGCCATGCACCGACGAGTGAACGAGGATGAAGATGATCAAGTGTTTTGTGATGAAGATACGAGCCCCGCTCTCGTTGTCTCCAAGGTATTGACTCTTCAACATCAACAAGAAGAAGACCAAAGATGCCACATCTTCCACACTAAGGCCGGCATCAATTAAAGGTCCATCAATGTCATCATCGATGGAGGTAGTTGTCACAACTTGGCAAGTGAAGAACTATGCTACAAGCTTCAATTGGTCAAGAGGAAGCACCCGCACCCCTACAAGGTTCAATGGCTAAGTGACTCCGGCACTATACGCGTTGAGCATACGGTCCAAGTCTCCTTCAAAATTGGTGCATATGAGGACACTTTGGAGTGTGATGTGGTCCCAATGACCGTTTGCCACCTCCTTCTTGGTCGACCATGGCAATTCGACTGTGGTGTCATCCACAATGGGCGTACCAATCACTATAGCTTCAAGATGAAAGGGAAGGAGTATGTGCTACGACCTATGTCTCCTAGTCAAGTGATAGCCGACAAGCAACCCACCCATCATGGAGAGAAGTGTGAGAAAGTGATCCACCAAAAAGTGAGTGAGAGCCACAAGCCAAACTTGAGCGCCTCTTCGCCTAGAGAGAAAAATCTAGTCCTATTTTCCACAAAATGTGAGATGAGAGAAGTGTGTGAGAACCCATCGAGTGTTATGCACTTTGTCCTTGTGTGGAAGGATGGGGAACCAAAAACTAACACCTCTCACGAGCTACCTTTAGTGTTTCAATCTCTTTTGTAGGAATTCCAAGATGTTTTCCCCGATGAGCTACCTCCAGGTCTACCTCCTCTACAAGGCATTGAGCATTGAATCGACCTCATCCCCGGAGCACCTCTCCCAAACAAAGCTCCATACCATGTCAACCCTGAAGAAACTAAGGAGATCCAATGGCAAGTACAACAACTAATCGACAATGGGCATGAACGTGAAAGCTTAAGTCCTTGTGTCGTTCCTGTTATACTTGTGCCTAAGCAAGATGTAAGTGTTCGCATGTGTTCCGATTGTAGACCTATAAATGCTATTACTGTTCTCTATAGACATCCTATTCCTTGCCTAGATGATATGCTTGATGAACTTAGCGGAGCCGCCTTTTTCTCAAAAATTGATCTTAAAAGTGATTATTATCAAATCCGCATACAAGAGGGTGATGAATGGAAAACTACTTTCAAAACCAAATTTGGCTTGTATGAGTGGTTAGTTATGCCTATGGGTTTATCGGAAGCTCCCGGTACTTTCATGCATCTTATGAATTATGTGCTTCGCCCTTATATTGGAGTCTTTGTTGTGGTTTACTTTGATGACATTCTTGTTTTTAGCAAATCCATGAAAGAGCATCTTAATCATGTTAGGGACACTTTGCAAACCCTTCGCAAGGAACGTCTTTATGCCAACTTGAAAAAATGCACGTTTCGTGTTGACAAACTCGTTTTCTTGGGTTTTGTTGTCTCTTCCAAGGGTGTCCATGTTGATGAACCTAAAATTGAAGAAATTAAAACTTGGCCCCAACCCACCAATTTGCAACAAGTGTGTAGCTTTCTTGGTCTTGCAGGTTTTTATCGTTGCTTTGTGAAAGATTTTAGCACTATTGCCGCTCCTTTGCCTGCCTTGAGTAAGAAGAATGCTCCTTTTGTTTGGGGATCTTTGCAATCCACCACTTTTGATGATCTCAAATCTTTGCTTACTCATGCTCCGATTCTTGCTTTACCCAACTTTGAGAAAACTTTTGAGGTTCATTGTGATGCAAGTGGTATCGGAATTGGCGGAGTTTTGATGCAAGAAAAATGAGCCATTGCATATTTTAGTGACAAACTCTCCGGTGCTCAACTTAACTACCCCTTCTATGACAAAGAATTGTATGCTTTAGTACGTGTGCTACATGTTTGGGAACATTATCTTAGACCTCATGAGTTTGTCATCCATACCGATCATGAAACGCTTAAGTACTTAAAAGGTCAAACTAAGTTGAACAAGCGTCATGCCAAATGGAGTGAATTTATTGAATCTTTCCCCTATGTGGTCAAGTACATTAAGGGTAAGGAAAACGTAGTTGCGGATGCACTTTCACGCATATGCAGGCTTGTCACTAAGCTTGAGTTGAATGTTATCGGATTTGAGCACATAAAAGACTTGTATGCTAATGATCCATCTTTTTCTACCCCTTATGCTAAATGTTTGACGCATACATCTTGGGAACAATATTACATCAAGGATGGTTATCTTATCAGAGCTAACAAACTATGCATTCCCGAGTTTTCTCTTCGTTTGCTCCTTTTGCAAGAGGCTCATGGAGGCGGACTCATGGGACATTTTGGACACGACAAGACATTCGCCACGCTCTCCAAGAACTACTTTTGGCCCAAGATGTTCCGCGACGTCTCACGCTTCACCAACCGATGCTCTACATGTCGCAAAGCTAAGTCTAAAGCTCAATTACATGGTCTTTACATGCCTCTTCCTATTCCTTATCAACCTTGGGAAGACATTAGCATGGATTTTGTACTTGGTTTGCCTAGAACTCAAAATGGAAAGGATTCCATGTTTGTTGTTGTGGACCGATTTTCTAAGATGGCACATTTCATTCCTTGCAACAAGATAGACGATGCTTCACACGTTGCAAATCTCTTTTGTAGGGAAATGTTGCGACTCCATGGAGTACCAAAGACAATCGTCTCCGATCGTGACATCAATTTCTTAAATTACTTTTGGAAGACCCTATGCGCCAAGCTCGGAATCAAGCTCTTGTTCTCATCTGCATACCATCCTCAAACCGACGGCCAAACGGAGGTGATGAACCTGACACTCTCCACTCTACTTCGCGTGTTGATCAAGAAGAACATCAAGGAGTGGGAAGCATGTCTACCCATCGCCGAGTACGCCTACAACCATGCAAGACATTCGACTACCGGCAAGTCCCCCTTCGAGGTCGTCTACGGCTTCAACCCGTTGTCACCATTGGACATTCTACCTCTTCCTCTACAAGAGCGCACCAACATGGATGCGGGTGCACGGGCAAGCTACATCAAGAAGATGCATGAGGATACAAGGCACACCATCGAGAGCCAAGTACAACGACTAGCGACCAAGCTCAACATAACAAGCAACCCATGATCTTCAACATTGGCGATCTCGTGTGGCTACACCTTCGTAAGGACCTCTTCCCCAACGAAAACAAGTCAAGACTTCTCCCTCGAGCTGATGGACCCTTCAAGGTGCTAGCACGCTACAACGACAACGCCTACAAGTTAGACCTCCCACGAGGCAGGTACAATGTGAGCGACATCTTCAACGTCAAGGACCTCGCGTCATACCATGGAGATGAAGCTTTTGATCCGAGGTCGGATCTCTCCCAAGGGGGGAGATGATATGGAGCATCCCTCGCCCATCCCCATGGAGGTACCTACATCTCCCTCAACACCACTTGGACCCATGAGAAGAGCTAGATCAAAGGCTATTGAAGATAAGGTTAACTCGCTCCTCTCCGAACTCCCTCTCTCTACTCACGAGACTTGGCTACTACCTCATACGGACACTCTCTATGTGTGATCAGGTACTTGGAGGAGAGCCACGGGACAGCTACACCCAATGGCCAAGGTGGCAAGGACACTAAGCATGAACATCAAGAAGAAGAGCTACTTGGGAAGCTACACGCACCGGACGACCGGCCGGGCCCGGACGTCCGACCCCTGAAGGTTGCTACAGCCGAGAGAAGGAATGCCAGCCAAAGCTCCACGCAACGGATGACCGGCCCAGACCGGACGTCCGACGACTCCCAGGCCCCGGACGACCAACGCCTTCCGGACGACCGACAACTGGGCACCCGAGAGGATATTAACGGAAGACCGAAGCCACCGGACGACCGGGCGACCAGCACCCGAGCCGAATCTACGAAAGTCCGACGATCTACGGACGTCCGCACCGTCCCGAAGCTCCGGACTGACGTCATTCGGACGTCCGAAGCCTGAAAGACCGCAGCCTCGGGCTGATGCCCTTGTACCTCGAGGGAGTCCTGGACTAGGGGGTGTTCGGATAGCCGAACTATCATCATCGGCCGGACTCCAAGACTATGAAGATACAAGATTGAAGACTTCGTCCCGTGTCCGGATGGGACTTTCCTTGGCGTGGAAGGCAAGCTTGGCGATATGGATATGTAGATATCCTACCATTGTAACCGACTCTGTGGAACCCTAGCCCTCTCCGGTGTCTATATAAACCGGATGGTTTTAGTCCATAGGACGAACAACAATCATACCATAGGCTAGCTTCTAGGGTTTAGCCTCCTTGATCTCGTGGTAGATCTACTCTTGTAATACCCACATCATCAATATCAATCAAGCAGGACGTAGGGTTTTACCTCCATCAAGAGGGCCCGAACCTGGGTAAAACATCGTGTCCCTTGTCTCCTGTTACCATCCGCCTAGACGCACAGTTCGGGACCCCCTACCCGAGATCCGCCGGTTTTGTCACCGACATTGGTGCTTTCATTGAGAGTTCCTCTGTGTCGTCACCGATAGGCTCAATGGCTTCTTCG
The DNA here is from genome assembly GCF_018294505.1 of Triticum aestivum. Lineage (NCBI taxonomy): Eukaryota > Viridiplantae > Streptophyta > Magnoliopsida > Poales > Poaceae > Triticum > Triticum aestivum. The sequence continues at coordinate 352,036,360 of NC_057801.1, forward strand.
ATCATCAATAACGACGCAGTCCAGGGTGAGACTTTCCTCCCCGGACAAATCTTCGTATTCGGCGGCTTTGCACTGCGGGCCAATTCGCTTGGCCATCTGGAGCAGATCGAAAGCTACGCCCCTGGCTGTCAGGTCAGATTTGGAAGTTTGAACTTCACGGCTGACATCCGCGGAGACTTGATCTTCGATGGATTCGAGCCACAGCCGAGCGCGCCGCACTGTCACGATGGGCATGATTTAGCTCTGCAGCCGGACAGTGCCCTGGAGGCCGCACACGAGCCCGCTCGGACCCTCGACTCAGAGCCGGCTGCGTAGATCGAGGACGGGTGGCTAGACACCGCCTCGGGGGCTGCAACCTCTACGGCGATGGAGCCGAATACTGGCCTTGTCCCTTGTGAAGCTCGTGACTCCGAGGTGCCGGACTCCTCGCCGGACTCCGCACCTCCCGCGACCCCTCCAATCGAATCCGATTGGGCGCCGATCATGGAGTTCACCGCTGCGGACATCTTTCAACACGCACCTTTCGGCGACATCTTGAGTTCGCTAAAGTATCTCTCGTTATCAGGAGAGCCCTGGCCGGACTGCGGTCAGGACGGTTGGGATGCGGACGACAAAGAAATTCAAAGCCCACCCACCACCCACTTAGTAGCCACTGTCGACGATCTAACCGACATGCTAGACTTCGACTCCGAAGACATCGACGGTATGGACGACGATGCCGGAGACGACCAAGAACCAGCGCCTACTGGGCACTGGAAAGCCACCTCATCATATGACATATACATGGTGGATATCCCAAAGGATGGGAATGGCAAAGGAACAGCGGAGGATGACCCCTCCAAGAAACAGCCCAAGCGCCGGCTTCAGCGGCGCCGTTCTAAATCTCACCACAGCAACAATGGAGATTCTGGCACCGAAGATAATAATACCCCAGACAGTGCCGAAGACAACCCCCTCCAGCAAGATTCAGCACAGGAGGACGGAGAAGCCAGCCCTCATGAGAGAGCGGCAGACGAAGAGGTAGAGGATGATAATTACATGCCTCCCTCTAGAGACGAGGCAAGCCTCGACGACGACAAATTTGTCGTGCCTGAGGATCCCGCCGAACAAGAGCGTTTTAAACGTAGGCTTATGGCCACGGCAAACAGCCTCAAGAAAAAGCAGCAACAACTTAGAGCTGATCGAGATCTGCTAGCCGACAGATGGACTGAAGTCCTTGCGGCCGAAGAGCATGAGCTCGAACGCCCCTCCAAAAGCTACCCCAAACGCAAGCTGCTCCCCCGATTAGAGGAGGAGGCATATAAACCTGCATCACCAGCGCACAAATATGGCTGACCGACCACTCCGTCGCCACGACAGAGAGGCCTGTAGGCCCTCCACTAGAACCGTACCCCGACATCGCTCGAAAAGCACAAGGCCACAGGGGAACGCTCTGGACTTGCGAGATATATTGGAGGATAAAGCAAGACAAACAAGATCGATCTACGGATTGCGTGGGCGCCCCATGCTACGTGACGACAACCGTCGCACCGGACACAGCAAGTCCGGCTGGGCCGAACACAGTAGACAAAGCTCTTTTGAGCTTCGTCATGATATAGCCCAATACAGAGGCGCCGCACACCCACTATGCTTCACAGATGAAGTAATGGATCATCAAATCCCCAAAGGGTTTAAACCCGTGAATATTGAATCTTATGATGGCACAACACACCCCGCGGTTTGGATTGAAGACTATCTCCTTCATATACACATGGCCCGCGGTGATGATCTTCACGCCATCAAATACCTCCCACTCAAGCTTAAAGGACCAGCTCGGCATTGGCTTAATAGCTTGCCAGCGGAATCAATTGGGTGTTGGGAGGACCTGGAAGCCGCATTCCTTGATAACTTCCAGGGCACGTATGTGCGACCACCAGATGCTTACGGCCTAAGCCATATAATTCAGCAGCCAGACGAATCGGCCAGACAATTCTGGACACGATTCTTAACTAAGAAAATCAAATCGTCGACTGTCCGGATGCAGAGGCCCTCGCGGCCTTCAAACATAATATCCGCGACGAGTGGCTTGCCCGGCACCTGGGATAGGAAAAGCCGAAATCCATGGCAGCCCTCACATCACTCATGACCCGCTTCTGCGCGGGAGAGGACAGCTGGCTAGCCCGCAGCAACAACCTCAGCAAAAATTCTGGCAGTCCGGATATCAAGGACCGCAATGGCAGGTCACGTCGCAACAAGAACAATCACCGCATTAACGGCGACAATAATGAGGATACGGCAGTCAATGCCGGATTCAGAGGCTCTAAACCCGGTCAGTGGAAAAAGCCATTCAGAAGAACTACTCCGGGTCCGTCCAATTTGGACCGAATACTCGATCGCTCGTGCCAGATACACGGCACCCCCGAAAAGCCAGCTAACCACACCAACAGGGACTGTTGGGTATTCAAGCAGGCAGGCAAGCTAATTGCCGAAAACAACGACAAGGGGCTGCATAGCGATGACGAGGAAGAGACCCGACCGCCGAACAATAGAGGACAGAAGGGTTTCCCCCCACAAGTGCGGACGGTGAACATGATATACGTAACCCACATACCCAAAAGGGAGCGGAAGCGTGCACTCAGGGATGTATACGCGATGGAGCCAGTCGCCCCGAAGTTCAACCCATGGTCCTCCTGCCCGATCACTTTTGATTGAAGGGACCACCCCACCAGCATCCGCCATGGCGGATTCGCCGCATTAGTTTTAGACCCAATCGTCGATGGATTTCACCTCATCAGAGTCCTGATGGACGGCGGCAGCAGCCTGAACCTGCTTTATCAGGATACAGTGCACAAAATGGGCATAGACCCCTCAAGGATTAAACCCACAAAGACGACCTTTAAAGGCGTCATACCAGGTGTAGAGGCCAATTGTACAGGCTCAGTTACACTGGAAGTGGTCTTCGGATCCCCGGATAACTTCCGAAGCGAGGAGTTAATCTTCGACATAGTTTCGTTCCGCAGCGGCTATCATGCTCTGCTCGGACGTACCGCGTTTGCAAAGTTCAACGCGGTGCCACACTACGCATACCTCAAGCTCAAGATGCCAGGCCCTCGAGGAGTCATCACGGTCAACGGAAACACTGAACGCTCTCTCCGAACGGAGGAACATATAGCAGCTCTCGTGGCAGAAGTACAGTGCAGCCTCTTAAGGCAATTCTCGAGTCCGACCGTTAAGCGACCGGACACGGCTAAACGCGCCCGGAGTAACCTACAACAAGACCACCTGGCACGTTCCGAGAACGCGTAGCAATGCGGCCCCAACCCCAGCCCCTGCAAAATTGCAAGATTGGTCCTTCGCGTACATCATTACGCTCTGGAGATACCATGGGCATAGGGGGAGGGGCACGACCATGATAGGCCTAGAATGCGGCTTAACCACACCAGGGGCTCTCAAGTGTGTCGTTCTTTTTTTCTCTTTTTCTTTCTTTTTTTTACCCACAGGACTCCGTTCATCAGAGGCCCTGTCCGGTAGTAGACCTGCCGAACTCACGATGCAACAGCCAGGGAAGGAGAAAGGCTACGACGAATATCCAGGTGGTCTCCATTACGAGCATTAAATCTGTTTTATACACCATTCCGCAGCCTATCCCTGGAGGGGGACATGTTTAATAGTCCCATCCCTTGCTTACCGCACTATTTGTATCGTTCTGCATTCACGGCAGTATTTCTTGAATAAACAATGCAACACCTTTTTGCTTATAATTGCATTCCTTTCTTATACATATGTTCATTTATGACATGTTGCATCCGTACACTTTGGTATGGCTAAATACACCAGGGGCTTATGTTTCCCGCATCGTGCTGGGATAAGTCCGAACACTTTCACAAGTGCGGCACCCCGAACTTATAGCATTATATGCATCGGCTCTGAATCATGTCTTGGGTCAATAGTTGGGTTTGCCCGGCTCCCATGTTTTGGTACCTTACGTTCCGTTGTATCGGCTAAGGTAGCACTGGGAGAACCACTGCGATTGCGCCCCAGTTGAGCTGGGCGAGCGCCTCAGTGGAGAAAGCTAAAACTGACCGTCATGATGAGGCGAGAGCCGGTCGCTGTTCGAGAGGGTTTTTTCGAGTCCCTAAAGACTTATGCCGCTTAGAGCGAGGAACCGGCTTTGTCCGGCCCAGGCGTGGATAGCGCCCCAAATTCGGCCTTCCGAACACTAGGGGCTTCGCTGAAATTTAAAATTATAGAATTCTATGGCTAGGTGAGAGTGTTCAAGCATTATAAGTCCGGCTGCCTCATTCGTTGTGTTGAGTGCCTCCCTAGATGGACCCAAAAATGGGAACAAGAGTGCTCAAATTTATCCCGAACACCCCAGCACTCGTGGCATGGGGGCTGAAGCCGACGACTTGCCATCTCTCAGATTTGATAAACGGCCGCACAGAAGGTAATATTTTAAATTAACAAGCATTGCTTAGCACATATGAACAAAGTTTTCAGCGCACAGGATAAAAAAATGCGAGTCTACTCAAATATTACATCTTTGGATCACTCACCCGCAATAATGCGGGCACCCTTCAGGACACTCTTATAATACATCTCGGGCGTGCGATACTCCTTGCCCGGCGGTGGCGCGTCCGTCACAAGCTTCTCAGCATCCATCTTGCCCCATTGCATCTTTGCGCGGGCAAGGGCCCGACGGGCACCTTCAATACACGCTGAGTGCTTGATGACTTCAACCCATGGACAAGCATCCACCAGCCACCACACCAGTCTGAAGTAGCTCCCAGGCATGGCCTCCCCGGGCCACAGCCGAACTATAAGGCCCTTCATGGCCTGTTCGGCCACCTTGTGGAGCTCGACCAGCTGCTTCAGCTGGTCGCTAAGGGGCACCGGATGTCCGGCCTCAGCATACTGAGACCAGAAGACCTTCTCCGTCGAGCTCCCCTCCTCGGCCCTGTAGTAAGCGGCAGCATCGGACACGCTGCGGGGCAGATCTGCGAACGCTCCTGGAGAGCTCCGAATTCGGGTAAGTGATAGGTAATTCACACTCACATGCTTGCTTTGCATGAAAAATGCCTTACCCGCCGCTATTTTCTTCAACGCCTCGATTTCCTGGAGGGCCTTGTAGGCTTCGGCCTTAGCGGCTTTGGCACTCTCAAGAGCCGATGCAAGCTCGGACTCTCGAGTCTTCGAGTCGCGCTCCAAACTCTCATGTTTTTCCATGAGAGCCTGGAGCTCTTGCTGTACCTCCGCCACCCGCGCCTCCTGCTTCTCTCGCTCGGTGCGCTCCGCGGCCGCATTACGTTCGGCCGCAGACACCGCCTCCTTCAGGGTCGCCACCTCGTTCGTGGCCCCTGCAATACCCACGTTATCCTTGTCATTCTTCTTGCAACCAAATCCTTTTCTGTAAGGTACAACTTTAATAAGGTGTTACTCACCTTCCTTGTCCTCGAGCTGCTTCTTGGCACGGCCGAGCTTGTTCTCGGACCGCTCGAGGCTTTGCTTCAAAGTATTGACCTCCGCAGTCAGTGCGGTAGAGGTCAGCAGCATAGCCTGCAACCCCATATTGACATATTTTTATGACTCCTGCGTATATCTTTTTAGATCCTCAGTCCGGCTTTTCTTTCCGAACACCGAACCGAGCATTAGGGGCTATTGTCTATGTGGTACTATTTTACATATATCAAAATTCTTACCTCAAAGCCTGTTAGAAGGCTGCTGCAGGCTTCGGTCAGCCTGCTCTTGGCGAGCTGAACCTTCTGAATCACTGCACTCATGACGGTGCGGTGTTCCTCTTTGATGGAAGCACCGTTGAGCGCCTCCAGCAAGCTATCCGGCGCCTCCGGTTGGACGGAGGCCGCCGGCGTCACGGTCTTGCCCTTCTTACGAAGGGGCCACCTGCCGGACTCCGGGACCATTACAGGTTCCGGTGTGGAGTCCGGTGCAAAGTCCGGGAGGTTGCCCTGCGGCACCTCTGGGGCCTCCTCCTCCTGGCAGGTCCCTTCCCGGGATCCCACCTCGGCATCGTCCGCATCACGGGGGGTGGACGCGGTCGGAAGGGAATCCATATCCGACGCACCCAAGGACCCGCTCGACGAAGCGGGAAGTTCATCCCTGGGTGGACTCCAGGGTTGTATGCGGAATTAGAAAGACACCATGTGGCGAAAAGAAAAACCATGAAGTTATTCAGGAGTCCGGATACTTACGATCTCGCCAGGGGCTTGGCCCTTGAAGGCCAGTCCTCGTCGTCGTCGCCGGTGTTGGCAGAGCAATCCGGGGGAAGAGTCCTTCCCTTCTTGGACCCTTCGGCCTCCCTCGTTGGGGAGGCCTTCCTTTTCTTCCCTCCCCCCGCTGGGGGAGAGGCCTCTTTCTTCTCCTCCTCGCCTTCGTGGGAGGAGTCCGCCTCGGAGTCATCGGACGATGAGTCCGATGACACCCGAAAACGGGAACTCTTTCGAGTGCCCATGACCTTCTTCTTGGCCTTCTTCTCCGGCACCACGTGGGGTGCCGGAACCTGCAGCCCCGTAAAGCGGGCGTCCGCTGGGTCTTCTGGCAAAGGGGCGGACAGTTAGTCTGCTCGGCCTTCTTCAGCCAGTCCTGTCAAAGGAGAGGGAGTTTAGATCCCGCATAGAGTCAAACTATGGAAACAAGTGTCCGTAAAGGGTAAATCGCTTACCTCGCTACCGGACGCTGCGAGCTGAATCCGCGATCTTCGGTAGCGGATGCGGGAGCCTCGGCGCCCTTAAACAGCACCCTCCATGGCCTCTTCGTACGTAGTGTCGAAGAGCCTGCTCAAAAGTCTGGTGCTGCGCCGGAATCGACTCCCACATATTGAAGTCCCGTTGTTGGCACGGGAGAATCCGGCGGATGAGCATGACCTGGACTACGTTGACAAGCTTGAGCTTCTTGTTCACTAGCTTTTGATGCAGGCTTGGAGTCCGGTCAGCTCCTCCGAATCACCCCATGTCCGGCCACTCTCTTTCCAGGAGGTGAGCCGTATGGGGATGCCAGATCTGAATTCGGGGGCGCTGCCCATTCAGGGTCACGCGGCTCGGTGATGTAGAACCACCCCGATTGCCACCCTTAATGCTTTCCACGAAGGTGCCCTCGAGCCAAGTAACGCTGGGCATCTTGCCCACCATGGCGCCTCCGCACTCCGCTTGGCTGCCCTTCACAACCTTCGGCTTGACACTGAAGGTCTTGAGCCACAAATCGAAGTGGGGCTGGATGCAGAGGAAGGCCTCACACACGACGATAAACGCCGAGATGTTGAGGATGAAATTCGGGGCCAGATCATGGAAATCTAGGCCGTAGTAGAACATGAGCCCCCGGACAAAGGGATGGAGTGGGAAGCCCAGTCCGGAGGAAATGGGAAAGGAATACTACCCTCTCATGGGGCCCGGGGTGGGGATGAGCTGCCCCTCGTCGGGTAGCCGGTGCGCAATGTCGCTGGATAGATATCCGGCGCTGCGCAGCTTCTTGATGTACCCCTCCGTAATGGAGGAGGCCATCCACTTGCCTCCCGCTCCGGACATAGTTATAGAAGGTTGAGGTGAGATGTGCGGACTTGGGCGCTGGAGCTCGAGTTCACGGAAATGGATAAGCAAAGGAGGAAGAAGGCGTAGGTAAAAGGGTGGATCTTTATCCCCTTATATGGGCGGACGAAACCATGCGTCCCCACCGGCCTGATAAAACTCGCTTATCTCCCAAGCATCGTAATCAATGGCGCGGTTGGGTTACCCACGTCCGTATTGATGGGAATCCCGGAATAAGGGGAACACGATCTCTGCTTCGACAAGACGTGCCAAGGAAACCGCTTCGCTAAACGCGCTGAGGTGGTACAATAAAAACAATTCGAGTAAAGGCTTGGTTGTGGTGTGACGTCACGCCACAAATACGTCAGCAGATTGAATTTGTGTAAATATTATTATCTCTACGGTGGTATGTGGAATTTATTTTGCAGAGCCGGACACTATCCTGGTGTTCACAATCTTCTATAAATTATTCGGAGGAGGAACCCGCCTTGCAATGCCGAAGACAATATGCGCGCCGGACTCGTCGTCATTGAAGCCTGGTTCAGGGGCTACTGAGGGAGTCCTAGACTAGGGGGTGTCCGGATAGCCGAACTATCATCATCGGCCGGACTCCAAGACTATGAAGATACAAGATTGAAGACTTCGTCCCGTGTCCGGATGGGACTTTCCTTGGCGTGGAAGGCAAGCTTGGCGATACGGATATGTAGATCTCCTACCATTGTAACCGACTCTGTGTAACCCTAGCCCTCTCCGGTGTCTATATAAACCGGATGGTTTTAGTCCATAGGACAAACAACAATCATACCATAGGCTAGCTTCTATGGTTTAGCCTCCTTGATCTCGTGGTAGATCTACTCTTGTAATACCCACATCATCAATATCAATCAAGCAGGACGTAGGGTTTTACCTCCATCAAGAGGGCCCGAACCTGGGTAAAACATCGTGTCCCTTGTCCCCTGTTACCATCCGCCTAGACGCACAGTTCGGGACCCCCTACCCGAGATCCGCCAGTTTTGACACCGACATACCCCTTCACTTTGACCCCCATTTCCACTATGACTATAAATAGGTCTCTCCCACCTCCTAGCTAGGGTCAGCATTGTGATAGCTCATTTTGAGATAGAGCATAGCTCATCCGTACCGGATCTACTCCACGTGAGGGGTCGTGCCTCTTCGGAGAAGATCCATTCGGATTCAAGGCGTCCATCCGGAGAAGACAATGAAGACCTCCTCATGGAGAAGAACGGTTACTCGTGTATTGTCCGTTGTTGACTTTGTATCTCGTGTTACTCGTGCCTCGATGATCTAAACCTTGTGTGATCGATCTCTTGTTGGTTGAGTGTTTCTCTCGTTCTTCCCCTTGATTTCCTCGTGTTTTTCCGCGCGTTCTTCGTGTTTCCCCGTAGGATCCAGTCCAAACGTGAAAGATCGGCCCCATAGGGTTCCGCCCGACATCATGTCTTCTAAGGTGTTTCGGCTACTTAGGGACAGCAACTTCAACTCTGACACGTGTATAGCCCATCATTCCACTTTCGCATTGCAAAGTGCAAAACCACCACCGCACTCCGCTACCACCATTTTGACATTTGCCTTTGGAGATTTTGATATTGCGGTTTTTCCGTTACCTAGGGTGTTTCGGCTAACTAGGAACGAGTCGACATCGGCAACACCTCCTCTCATCATCACCAAGGATGGTAACCTCGACGAAACCATTGTACATTCCCCTTGCAATTGCATTGATGACCTCTAGCCCATTGATAGAGGCAAAGATGTCCTGTCTTTCAATGAGATGATGGATATCGCTTTGGTGGAAGTCAACTTTGACGATCCGACTACAAACGTGCGAGGACGTCGCGCCTTAGCAATCGCTAAACCAACTCGGAGAGGCTATTGACCACGCCGAAGCACGATCAACCTGACCACGAGGGTCTGTTTCCTGCGAGCAAACGAAGAACAAGCAAGAAACTGAGATTGCAATCTGGATATTGTGAATATAAGATGAAAGCTTTATTGATCAAGGTGGGGTTCTGTGACGCCTTTGTCTGGTCATTGAACACAAACGAAGTACACGAAGTTGCAGCTATGGCGAACTTTTAATCTAAACAAAACCCAAGGGAAAAGCTACTAGATGAATCTACTTATATAGGATCAAGGGGTGGCGGCCAAGGAGGTGCGAGGACGTCCCAAGGCAGCCTAAAACCAACCCAAGGTCGTACAAGGCTCATGGGCCCAAGTGGAGGTGATGCAACACATTTGGACTTGTAGTTTGACTCGGATTCTAGTGCAACATCAGATTGTTTCGTCCATAACTCAACGCTCCAGATGAATTTGAAGGTGAATCCAATTGTGTTGGGAAGCGCATGAAATCTACATTCCAAGAAAAAATAGAATCACCCAATTCGGAGTCCGTATGAAAGAGTTATTGGCGTTTTGAGTCAGGTATGTCTGTGCAGTCCGAACCTGAATCCAGAACGTGAGAGACTTGGACTCTATCTTCTCTTGGCCCAAAAGTGGCGTGAGAGGACTTTTTGAACAGCACATAAACTTCTTTTTTCCCCTTATCTTCATATGTGGATTGAACAAATGTCCCATACACCTACAATTAGACATGGCACAAAAGTCTATGAAGTATTTTTGTCCTAGATGACATAAATAAATTATTGCATAGTTTGCATTAGAAATCACCTCACAAATATATGATATTTATGTATGCAATATTTTTGGTCGTATCCAAGGTAGTCATGTCCTCATCATCCTCCCCTTCTTGAAAACAAAGCCGTCCTGGCGTTGCTTAATCTGAAATGTGGCTAACAAAAGAGACAAGGTGTACATGTTGTATATGTATATGTCATCCATTTTTACTTCCCTTGATTTTTGCACGTATGACACATGTATACATGAGTAACTTTCATAGTTCATAAAATCTAAAGCCAAAAAATTATCACAAGTAGTAGAAGGCATTAAAATATTGCAACTCAGTTGCACATATAAGTGAAGCTCTTATTCATTTCAAAAGAGTGACAATGTCCATCATTAAACCATCCCAACATTGGTGAATAAACCTTACTTGCATCAAATTTACATGCTACAACATGCTTAACTAAGAAAACATGCAATAAGTCATTGGACACAGAATCATCACCAAGATTAGAGGTCATATCAAAATGATTAAACATTGGTTCTTTTGCATCAACAGTTAATTCAGTGGGTGCACTCAAAATTGTTGGTATTTCAGTTGTTTGATCACATGGCAAAGTCAAATTATCAACATAGTCCTCTAAAATAGGTGGTGTGATCAAAGTAGTGGGTAGCTCATCAGATGGTGCATGCAAATTGACAAGGCATTCATCATTCTCATGTAGAGATGGAAGATCAGTACATTTGTCATTACCTCTTATGATCACTCAGATGATGTAGCCACTCTCGGGGGTGATGTGTCACATGGTGGAGGTGATGTAGTCCTCACAACGACGGAGTAGTATGCCTAGTAGTTGAAGGAACAATCATATCAACTCTTGGAATGTGCACCATGCGCTTGTTCTCCTTGTGGCCAACACGGCGTTTTATTTCTTGTTCAGCTTTGCAAGCAAGACGAAACAAATGGTCCATAGGATAACACTCTTCATGAATTAGTATCTCTTGAATTTCACAGTTTAATCCTCCCCAAAATCTATCCATAAAATCATCTTCACTTTCTTCTAAAGAGGAATGCAACAAGGTAGTTTGTAAATCATCATAATATTTTGTTACGGTGTCACTACCTTGTTTTAAATGTTGCAACTTCTTAATCATGTCACGAGTATAATAAGCAGGGACGAAAGTATGTCGCATGGCAAGTTTCAAATCATCCCAAGTAGTAGGTATATAATCAGGGTGTAACCGACAATATTCACTCCACCAAATCAAAGCATAACCAGTGAAAGAATCAACCGCAACCTTAACCTTTTTATGTTCATCAAAATTATGGGAAGCAAATATATTTTTTATGTCGAACTCCCATTCAATATATAAAGCAGGTCTAAAACGGCCATTAAATGGTGGTATAGATACATTGACCTGGTCATGTGCATTTGGATGTTTGTGCACCTCTCCTGACGGTTGTGGTATTTGCAAAGGTGGTGGCACGTCTCCCACGATTGACAAAGCCCATGAATTGACTCTGGATCTTGTCATGATTAGTTGAAACAAGAAACAGAATCCAAAAAAATGTTCCTATGAACTACTTGGAAGTGGTGGTAAAACACTCACAGTATAGCAAATCTCAATATCTTACAAGTTCTTACCATGCAGCAGGTGGTGATCAGCAACCAGCAGTGTCAAATAACTCTGAAGATTGAGTAAAGCGATTGCCAGGGGAAAGTGCGTAAACATAGTGTAGAATATGTGGAGCTTGGAAGGCTTAAGTATATGGTAGCAAAAGATTAGCAATAATCAATTCAGAGATGCAATGTTGAAGAAACGCTCAACGATGGTACTGTGCTGGTCCTAGGCTAGACCGTACTAGAGACGCGAGCCTAGACCACTAATGAGGTCACGGCGTAGCACAACTAGCATCAATAAAGGATATGAAGTAGCTCTGGACAGCAAGATATAAGTGAAAATACAATAGCACTGGAGATAATGATGAGAAACAATAGCCAAGCTGGATATATCAACAACTTTCTCTCCAACTTTTCTCTGGAAAAGTTTGTGCCAATTTTCTAATAATTGTTCTCAAGAATAGCACTGACTCAAGCTTCCAAATGCAAAAAGAATCACTCAATTCCGAGTTGATATGAGGAGTCGAAAAAATTCTAAAACTGGATTGAAAAATTGGAATAAGCTGTGTTCACGAACTTCGAAGGGCAAAAAGACCTATTTAGAAGCTTTATTTGAGGTGCCAAATATTGAACAAGCTTCTGCAACTATTTAGATGCGTCTCGTCACTAGCTTTCATTTGAGTACTCGCGGAGCCAAAACAGACTTCGTATGAAAAAGTTATGCCTGTTTTACTGAACAGTGCGCAAAACAGATTCCAATCCGAATTCAACTACGAGATTGAGTCAAGATAGATCCGAATTTTGTTTTGCTTTTCTTCTCTCTCTTTTTCCTCACACTTTTTTCTTTTTCTTTCTCTCTTTTTTTTCTCTGACTTTTTTTACTTTTTTTCTCCTTTTTTTCTCTCTCCCTATTTCCACAACAAACTAGATAAGATGCAGATTGGATCAAGCGAAGATGTGAGCGACCTCAACTATGATTATGACAATGAACGGTGGGTAGCACGTGGTGGAAATTGATGGATGGGTGGTGGACAGTGGAAGGGATAACGATGCAGCGGCGGCGTGACTAATATGAATAGAACTCGAAACTCTAAACGAACTAGACACTAAGACCAGCAACTCAACACGACGATGCAACCAATAATTCAATAATGCAAACAATGAAAAGAAAATTGCAAAGGCTCAGACACGCTAGGACAAAGGATGAATAGATCTAACTTTTTTTGTGGCTATTTCTTGGACAATAGGTAAGAAAATAAATGTAATCTAGGGATAACTGGAAATTCTCACCGAGCAACCTGAAAACAGATACAACTTGATAGAGGCAAAGATGTCCCGTCTTTCGATGAGATGATGGATATCACTTTGGTGGAAGTCGACTTTGACGATCCTACTATGATCGTGCGAGGACGTTGCGCCTTAGCAATCGCTAAACCAACTCCGAGAGGTTATTGACCACGCCGGAGCACGATCAACCTGACCACGAGGGTCTGTTTCCTGCGAGCAAACGAAGAACAAGCAAGAAACTGATATTGCAATCTGGATATTGCGAATATAAGATGAAAGCTTTATTGATCAAGGTGGGGTTCTGTGACGCCTTTGTCTGGTCGTTGAACACAAACGAAGTACGTGAAGTTGCAGATATGGCGAACTTTTAATCTAAACAAAACCCAAGGGAAAAACTACTAGATGGGTCTACTTATATAGGAGCAAGCGGTGGCGGCCAAGGAGGTGGGAGAACATCCCAAGGCAGCCTAAAACCAACCCTAGGTCGTACAAGGCTCATGGGCCCAAGTGGAGGTGATGCAACACCTTTGGACTTGTAGTTTGACCCAAAGTCTAAATGATGCCCTAAGGGCTGTATATATGGAGGAAGAGGGGGGGGATTTCGTGGCCCTTGGGGAAGGGGTCCGAAACCAACCCTATCTCTTGTTTCCCCACGCATACGGACTCTAAAAACAACCTATACTCAAGTATTTCAAAAATACATGGGCCTGGCCCAATAATGAGGTGACGCAGCACCTAGAATAGCCTCTGGACGAAAGTTATGAAGTAGCATCTTGTATATTTCGTCCAAGGCTTCATGCACTCATTATGGTGGCTTCAACGTCCTGAAATCATCACATGTAACTCCGTTCTTGTTCTCCTTGCACATGCCATCATCTCCATGCTTATTCTTGCTCCAATGTTCATCCTTCTCTAAGCTAGGCCCTTCATTTGTAAGCAAAACAATGTATCCAATTTAGGCAGCATCATATTCTTATGAATATTAGAATCATTACCAAGAAACGAAAGTACCTGGTAATTTAATTCGCGTGCGTGAGCTCTAGTAATTGGTCCAGTATGTATAGCAGCAGGAGTTGTGGGTGTAAAAATGGTATTGATGTCCTCATCATCCTCCCCTTCTTGAAATGAAGTCGTCCTCGACGAAAGCTCATCTTCCTCACCCAAATAAGGCTTCAAACCTGCAATGTTAAAAGTGGGACTAACCCCAAAATCTGCAGGCAGCTCAAGTTTATATGCATTATCATTTATTTTCTCTAACACATTAAAAGGACCATCAACACGTGGCATTAGCTTTGATTGCGCAAATCAAGAAATCTATCCTTACGCAAATGTAACCAAACAAGATCTCCAGGTGCAAACACAACACGTTTTTTACCCTTATCTCAAGCAAGTTTATATTTAGCATTCATACTCTCAATGTTTTCCTTAGTTAACTTATGCATTTTTTAAAATCAATTCAGCACGTTGTTTAGCATCAAAATTAACCTTCTCCGAAGATGGAAGAGGCAACAAATCAATAGGTGCACGAGGTAGGAAACCATACACAATTTAAAAAGGGCACATCTTAGTAGTAGAATGCAATGAACGATTATAAGCAAATTCAATATGAGGCAAGCATTCTTCCCACATTTTCTAATTATTCTTCAAAACAGCCCTAAGCATAGTAGACAATGTTCTATTGAATACTTCAGTTTGTCCATTAGTTTGGGGGTGACAAGTAGTACTAAAAAGCAGTTAAGTCCCCAACTTAGCCCGTAAACATCTCCAAAAGTGGCTAAGAAATTTAGTATCACGATCTGAAACAATAGTATTTGGCACACCATGCAAGCGAATAATTTCACGAAAAAACAAATCAGCAACATTAACAGCATCATCGCTTTTATGACATGGTATAAAGTGTGCCATTTTCGAGAATCTATCCATGACAACAAATATGCTATCCCTCCCCTTCTTTGTTCGAGGTAAACCTAAAACAAAGTCCATAGATATATCTTCCCAAGGAACACTAGGTACAGGCAAAGGCATATATAAACCATGAGGATTGAGTTGTGACTTAGCTTTTTGACACGTAGTGCAGCGAGCAACAAAGCGCTCAACATCGCGTCTCATCTTTGGCCAAAAGAAATGTGTAGCAAGTATGTCCTCCGTCTTCTTCACACAAAAGTGTCCCATTAATCCTCCTCCATGCGCGTCCTACAACAACAAAAGACGAACGGAGCTAGCTGGAATGCATAGCTTGTTAGCATGGAACACAAATCCATCATTAACGACGAACTTGTTCCATGTTCTTCCTTCTTTACAATTCTGCAATACATCTTGAAAATCAGCATCATGCACATATCGATCTTTGATGGTCTCCAAACCAAATATTTTGAAGTCAAGTTGTGAAAGCATAGTATAGCGACGAGACAATGCATCAGCAATAACATTTTCTTTACCCTTCTTGTGTTTAATGACATAAGGGAAAGTCTCAATGAATTCAACCCATTTAGCATGTCTACGATTTAGTTTAGCTTGACTTCTAATATGTTTCAAAGATTCATGATCAGAATGTATAACAAATTCTTTGGGCCATAAATAATGTTGCCATGTTTCTAAAGTCCGAACAAGAGCATATAATTCTTTATCATAAGTAGAATAATTCAGACTAGGCCCACTCAATTTTTCAAAAAAGTATGCAACAGGTTTGCCATCTGTTAATAACACACCTCCTAATCCAATTCAACTAGCATCACATTCAAGCTCAAATGTCTTATTAAAATCAGGAAGTTGGAGTAAAGGAGCATGTGTCAACTTATCTTTCAACACCGTGATGGCTTCTTCCTGTGCGGTACCCCCAAAAAAGGCACATCCTTCTTTGTAAGCTCATTGAGAGGTGCAGCAATGGTGCTAAAATCTCTCACAAAACGCCTATAGAATCCAGCAAGGCCAAGAAAACTCCTCACTTGTGTGACCGTTTTGGGTTGTGGCCAACTCTCAATAGCTTCAATCTTGGCTTTATCAACTTCAATTACCTGTGGAGTAACAACATAGCCAAGAAAAGACACTCTGTCGGTGCAAAAGGTGCACTTCCCCAAGGTTACCAAACAAACGTGCATCACGTAGAGCAATAAAAACAGCACGTAAATGTTCCAAATGTTCCTCCAAAGATCTGCTATAAATCAATATGTCATCAAAGTAAACTACCACAAAATGTATAATGAAAGCATGTAAAACTTTGTTCATTAGTCTCATGAAAGTACTAGGTGCATTAGTTAACCCAAAAGGCATGACTAATCACTCATATAATCCAAACTTAGTTTTAAATGCTGTTTTCCATTCATCCCCCAATTTCATACGAATTTTATGGTATCCACTATGCAAATCAACTTTGGAGAATATTGTAGAGCCACTCAATTCATCAAGCATATCATCTAGCCTAGGAATAGGATAACGATAACGAATAGTAATATTATTAATGCCTCCACAATCAACACACATACGTGATGTACCATCCTTTTTTGGCACTAGAATAATCGGAACAACACAAGGACTAAGGGGTTCGCGTATATAACCTTTGTCGAGAAGCTCCTGTACTTGACGCATAATCTCCCTCGTCTCCTCTGGATTGGTACGGTATGGTGCACGGTTTGGCAGTGAAGCGCCGGGAATTAAATCAATCTGATGCTCAATCCCTCGAATAGGCGGTAATACCGGTGGCACGTCTTGTGGAAAGACGTCAGTGAACTCCTGCAAAATGTTAGTGATAGCAGGAGGAAAAGAGGAAGGCACGTCCTCGAATGAAAATAATTCCTCTTTGCACACAAAAGCATAGCAAACAGATTTGCTAAAATCTAGCTCATCAATGTTAGATTTTGTGGCAAATAAACATGCACTTTTTAATTTAATCTCAGAAGCAACACTAGATGGTTTATGATTAGGCTTCATTTGTTGCTCAAATTCTTTTGCCACAATCTGATTTTCACTCTTATTCTTGTCCTGTTTTTCTTTATTAGCTCTATTAATATCATCTTTCAAAATGGAATCAGGAGTCATAGGAAGAAAAGTAATATTTTTATCCTTATGAACAAGAGTATACTAATCGTTTCTACCATGGTGTACAGAATTTTTATCAAATTGCCACGGTCGACCAAGTAATGAGGAACATGCTTGCATAGGTACCACATCACAATCAACATAAACAGCATATGTAGAGATACTAAAATGCACATGAACAGTACGTGTTACCTTAACCTTGCCACTGTTGCGTAACGCCCCGGATTCGATGCGCCAGGTGTCTGCCAGTTATTCGCCGTCATTTCCATGTCATTTGCTTGCGTGTTGCATTTTATCATGTCATCATGTGTTGCATTGCATACGTGTTCGTCTCATGCATCCGAGCATTTTCCCCGTTGTCCGTTTTGCAATCCGGCACTCCTATGCCCTCCGGCGTCCCCCTTTTGTCTCTCGTTGTGAGCGGGTGTTAAACGTTCTCGGAATGGCCCGAGGTTTGCCAAGCGACCTTGGTATAGCGCTGGTAGACCGCCTGTCAAGTTTCGTGCCATTTGGAGGTCGTTTGATACTCCAACGGTTAACCGCGTAGCCCAAAACCCCCCTTTCTCTTTGCAGCCCAACACCCCTCCAAAGTGGCCCAAAACCCAGCAAACTCCCCTCCATGCTCTCGGTCGTTCGATCACGATCGCGTGGCCGAAAACCGCTCCTCATTTGGACTCTCCTAGCTCCCAGAATCTATATATATGCCCTCCCCCCGAAAATTCGCAGACGAAACCCTAGCCTAAAACTTCCCCGCGCCGCTGGACGCGTCCGTCCGCCGACGGACATGTCCGCCCCGCCGCCGCAGCCAACCCGTGAGCGCCACGTGTCCCCGCCGCCGCCGTTCGCACCGCGCGCCACCGCGGGCCTGCGAAGCCCGTCCGCGGCCCTCCCGGCCCATCGCCGCCGCCCGTGCCCCCGCGCGCCTCTACCACAGCTCCGCCGCCCTCCGCGCCGGTGGCCTCACCCCGCCGCCGCCTCCGGTGACCCCGACCTCGCCGCCCTGGACCTGCCTCCTCCCGTCGCAACCCCGCCGCCCTCGGCCGTCGCCGCCCTTCGACGGCGCCCCGTGCCACCGCGCCGCTGCCGCCCGCTGGCCGGGTGCCGCGCGCCTCGTCGCCGGACCACGTCGCCTCCGCCTGCCGGCGACGACCCTGCTCCGCCGCCCTGCTCCAGCCGCTTGCCTCCTCTGCCGCACCTCCCCGCCGCCCTCATCGTCGCCCGAGCTCGCCGGAGTCGCCCCGCAGCTCGCCCGCGCCTCCCCGTGCCTTGCCGGAGTCATCTCCGGCCAGATCCGGCGAGATCTGGCCCGGAACCGCCGGGTGGATGAGATCCACCAGTTCGTCAAACCAAACACGGCCGTCCCTGACCTGGATCTCCTCGTCCCGCAGGCCTCCGTCCTGGGTTGACTTATTCCCGGAGGTGATTTTCTACTAAGTCCCAGATTTTTTCAACATTATCATGCCATGTTCAACACATCATAACTTGCTGCATACTGCTCCATTTCGTGCGTGTAATATGTCAAATTGTTCGTCTCAACGAGTACTTCATTTCATTCCATCGCATCATGTTCATTTGAGCTCATCTTGATGCCTGAATCATCATTGCAAGAGTGCTTCATAATGTTGGCTGCTGTCTGTTAACAGAACTTGCTCTTTTGTCATTTTTGCCATGTATGATGTGTGCATCCTATGAGGTTGACGTCTACATGTGTTTTGATCTATGTCATGCCATCTTACAGTGGTGTATGCCATGTATTTTTGTGATCAATGTGGTGACTAGCACAAGCATGTAAACTAGGCTTCGTGATGTTGCTGATTTTAGTCCCTGTTCTGCTGTTATTTTGATGCCATGTAAACATGATGCTATAGAGAGATCCATGCATATTTTGAGATACTTCAATAAGGATGTTTTGAACATATGGTTATCCTCTATCCATTAATGCCCTTGGTTGCAATTATTGAGTAGTCTAGCATGTCAGTTTCTTGCTCTACTTTTGCTATGAAATGTTTCCTGGCAGATTGTTTACATGTTATTCAATTTTGCCAAGGTTGTTGTAGTTGATCCTTGCATGCTATGAACTTGTTCTTGCCTTGGATTGTTTCATAAACATGTCTTCTTTCTGATGCTATGCTTATCTTGTCATGCACTAACTTGTGGTGAGTGAATCAAGCTTGTTTAGTAGGGTACTTGCTGTTACTGTTTTGCTAGGCTGAATCTGTTATTTCGTGATGCTATGTAAACCTGCTGCTACAAGTCATTCTATGCATAATCTGGAGATGTTCACTAAGGGTGTTTTGTTATACATGTCATGCTCTAGCCATCCATGCCCCTGGTTACATTTATGTCCTGTTGTAGCTTGTTGCTATCTTGCTCCAAAGTTGCTATATAATGTTGTTGTCAGCCTGGTAACATTAAGTTTAGTTGTTGCCATGATTGTTGCTAGTGTTCCATGCGCCCTATGAACTTGCTCTTGCCATGCTTAGCTTCATAAACATGCCTTCTTACTGTTGGTTGCATTGTCATGCCATTTATTGCTCTGTGGTGAGTGGTACAAGCTCATCAACATGCCTACTTATTGTTGTTCCTGCCATGTATGAATCTGTATTATAACTTGCTATGTTTACATGGGTGCCATCATATCTTCTGATCCTTTTTGACTCATGGTCAGTAAGGGACTTTTGTTCTATGCAATTAGTAGATTCATTCCATGCCTTTGTTTGCCATGTTAAGTTTCTGTAGCATATAGTTTGATAGCTCTAAACATTGCAACCTGATGTTATTTTCCGCAAAGTCTGAACTGTTATTATTTGCAATCTTGCCATGTGTGTTTGAGCATGTTCTAGTGATTTCTGGAGATAGCTCAGTGTTCATGTTTTGTTATGCTTTACCTGTACATCATGCCCATGCCTTTTGTTTTCTTGTTGAGATGCTGTAGCATATTGTTTTGATGCTTGCAAGATGCCTAGTTGCTGTTTTGGACAGATTGTTATTATAACTTGTATAGTGTATGTGTTGCACCGTTGCTCCGTTTTGAGTGTGCTCTATATGAAACTTGCTTGATTTTGCATGTAGTTTCATATTATCATGTTGCATCCTTGTTTTGAGGTGTTTGCTTGATGTTTGGGTGCATTTTGCATCAATGCCATGTTTGACTTGTTTTGCTCATATCTTCTAGGCTGTAGCTCCGAATTAAATGAACTTTATATGTAACCTGACTAGAATCTCGTGTAGATCATCATGGTGCATTTTAACTTGTTGTTTAACAACTTGAACATAAGGTTTATTCAGATCTGGACCAATTTATAAATTTGCATATGAGGACTTACCGGATTTGTTATATGTTGTTCCCGGCCTCATTTAAACTTGCCTTGATGTGTTGCTCTTGTTTGCGTCATCTCTTGCCATGAGTAGCTTCATGTAGTCTTGTCTTGCATCATACTTGTTTGTGCATCATGTCTTGTTCATGTGTGGTGTGTTTACTATGTTGTGTGCTTCTTCTCGACAGTTCCCGTTTCGTTGCGATCGTGAGGATTCGTTCGCCTACGCTTGGTTCGTCTTCGTGGCTTCATATTCTTCATGGACTCGTTCTTCTTCCTAGCGGGATTTCAGGCAAGATGACCGCTACCCTGGATCTCACTACTATCATTGCTATGCTAGTTGCTTCGTTCTATCGCTTTGCTGCGCTACCTATCTTTTGCTTATCAAGCCTCCCAAATTGCCATGAACCTCTAACCTTTGACACCCTTCCTAGCAAACCATTGTTTGGCTATGTTACCGTTTTGCTCAGCCCTCTTATAGCGTTGCTAGTTGCAGGTAAAGTTGAAGATTGCCCCATGGTGGACAGGATTTCGGTTGGGATATCACAATACCTCTTATATTATTAATGCATCTATATACTTGGTAAAGGGTGGAAGACTCAGCCTTATGCCTGGTGTTTTGTTCCACTCTTGCCACCCTAGTTTCCGTCATACCGGTGTTATGTTCCCGGATTTTGTGTTCCTTACGCGGTTGGGTGATTTATGGGACCCTTGACAGTTCGCTTTGAATAAAACTCCTCCAGCAAGGCCCAACATTGGTTTTACCATTTGCCTCACCACCACCTACTTTTCCCTTGGGAGTCGCTCTCTCGAGGGTCCCGGGCCAGTGCTTGTCTAAGTGTTCGTCCGAACCAGAGCCACTTGCAGCGCCACCTCGGGGAAAGTCGAGGTCTGGTTTTAGTTGTACGTAGTGTTCATCCGGTGTTGCCCTGAGAACGAGATATGTGCAGCTCCTATCGGGATTGTCGGCGCATTGGGCGGTCTTGCTGGTCTTGTTTTACCATTGTCGAAATGTCTTGTAAACCGGGATTCTGAGTCTGATCGGGTCTTCCTGGGAGAAGGTATATCCTTCGTTGATCGCGAGAGCTTATCATGGGCTAAGTTGGGACACCCCTGCAGGGTATAATCTTTCGAAAGCCGTGCCTGCGGTTATAGGCAGATGGGAATTTGTTAATGTCCGGTTGTAGATAACTTGACACCAGATCCGAGTTAAAACGCATCGACCGCGTGTGTAGCCGTGATGGTCTCTTCTCGGTGGAGTCTGGGAAGTGAACACGGTTTATGGGTTATGTTTGACGTAAGTAGGAGTTCAGGATCACTTCTTGATCATTGCTAGCTTCACGACCGTTCCTTTTGCTCTCTTCTCGCTCTTATTTGCGTATGTTAGCCACCATACTTGCTTAGTCGCTGCTGCAACCTCACCACTTTACCCCTTCCTTACCAATTAAGCTTTGGTAATCTTGATACCCATGGTAATGGGTTTGCTGAGTCCTCGTGGCTCACAGATTACTACAACAACAGTTGCAGGTACAGGTTTTGCGATGATCGTGACGCGAGAGCGATGTTTGCTTGTTTGGAGTTCTTCTTCTGCTTCTTCTTCGATCATGGGATAGGTTCTAGGTTGGCAGCCTGGGCTAGCAGGGTGGATGTCGTTTGAGCTTCTGTTTGTGTTTAATCCGTAGTCGGATGGTGCTCTTATGTATTGTGATGTTGTATTCGTGAGGCATTGTATGCCTCTTGTATGTATCCCCATCTATTATGTAATGTTGATGTAATGATATCCACCTTGCAAAAGCGTTTCAATATGCGGGTCTATCCTTGGTGGGACCTTCGAGTTCCTTTTGGATAGGGTCGCATATTGGGCGTGACATGTTGTTGAACTTGTGAGGCTATGGATGTGGTCTTGTGGTGAGAGATAGCTTCTCCACCATCTCCATGCTAGCCAAGTTGTTGCAGCTCCCTCCATCTATGATGACGCGCAGAGAATGTTCCTTCACAACTCCCTTTGTATGGAACACATTGTGCCTATGATTTTTCTCAGCTTGTGTAACCTGCACACTCAAAACACGTTGAGAAGCTAAACATTCATACCTATCAGCATCTTCAGGAGCCATGTATTGCGTCTCATGATCAGAATCATCTCCACCGTGTTCTTCACTTGTAATAAGGTCCAAAGTCTCCTCATCATAGTCACTAGCAGACTCATACCCACCATCCTCAGTAGCAATCATCACACGCTGAGATTTGCATTCTCTCGCATAATGTCCTCTTCACTTACAACGACGACAAATAGTATCACTTTTGTGCCATGTTGATGCCATGGAAGAAGAAGAGCTCTGTGCAGGCCCAGCAGGTGCGTTCTTGGTACAGAGTGGTGGTTGTGCCTGCTTTCTTGTATCACGGCTGGAGGTGACACCTGATGGAGGTGCTGGTGCAGTGGAAGTAGAAGATGCACGTGGTGTCCATGATGAAGGTCGACCTGCAGAAAAGTTAGTTCGCGCCAATGCTTGTCGATCCTGCACTTCACGTTCAGCTTTACAAGCAAGATGGAATAAACGAGTGATATTAGTATACTCCTTATACTCTAGAATGGTCTGAATCTCTCTATTTAAACCACCCATAAAACGTGCAAGCATAGCTTCATTCTCCTCAACAATACCACATCTAATCATGCCAGTTTATAATTCTTGATAATATTCTTCTACAGAATTTTTCCCTTCGCTCAAACGCTGCAGTTTTTGAAGTAATTCACGTTGATAATATGGTGGAACCCAACGAGTACGCATAGCAGTTTTCAAAGCAGCCCAAGTAGCTAGAATAGGATATAATCTACAATGTTTAGACCACCATACACATTCAAAACTAGTGAAAGCACAAACAGCAGCAACAATCCGTCTCTCCTCGGGATATTGTAAACATGTAAAACGTTGTTCAGTTTCTAACTCCCAAGTAAGATGTACATCAGGAATGTATCCACCCTCAAACGATGGAATATTCAATTTCAGTTTAGGAACATGGTCATGATCTCGTACCTGAGGTGGTGGTGCAGGCCTACCGTTGCGAATAAATACCTAAGGTCAACCTGCTGGTGGTGGTGCTGGTGGCTGCACGTAGTTCTGACTTTGATCAACCTCATCCTCGTAATAGTCCTCCACCTCTGCAGTAACAGCAGGAGCTACAGAAGCACCAACAGCAGTAGCTGTGGCACCAGAATTTTGTCCTGGTTCAATAGGAACACGCTGTGCTCGCCCTACTGTATCATGGCGTAGAAATGGTTGTGGGAGACGTTTGAGTAATTCATCGAACTTGGCGTCCACCTTGGTGTCAATTGTCTTCTCAATGTCATCCATCCTCTCCAATGCCTTTCCAAAGCTGGCCATCCCGTCTTCCACCTGTTGACCCAATATTTGATGAAACTTATCATGAAGCTCCTTGTTCGTCATGTTCTCCCAGTCAATCTCGTCGTCTTGTGTTCCTGCCAATGTTAGCAGCAATAGAAACAGACAAGAATATGATCCTACAAACTACTGGAATATGGTGGTGGTGGGGTGTCACAAATCCGTCAAGCGAATCTCAAATTCTTACCAGTTCTTACCCAGCAGCAGGTGGTGATCGGCAACCGTTGTAGTCAAAACTCTCAAAGCTTGGATAGAGCGATTACCAGGGAGAGTCAAACGCACAAGGTAGATGTATGTGGAGCTGGGAAGGCTTATAATATGGTAGCAAAAAGGGTCAGCAATAATCAGTTCAGAGATGCAAAGTTGAATAAACGCTCAACAACGGTACTATGCGGGTCCTAGGCTAGACCGTGCTCGAGACGCGAGCCTATGCGGGTCCTAGGCTAGACCGTGCTCGAGACGCGGCGCATAATCAAGGGAGGAGCACACTCTGAATTTTTTTCACTTTATTTTGCTCTTTTCTTTTGCTCCGCAACCATTTTTTTTTGAAAAAGTCTACAAATGGCCTAAAAACTGCCTAGCGAGAATTTTCCATAGTTAGTTTTTTTTTGAAACTGGAACTATTTTTCTTGTATGGGTAGCGCGGAAGTTGGGGAATCCGACTTGTTCACGATTCATAGTATCGCGTACTCTAGAACTCGAAGATAAAGGAACAAATACTGGACTCGGACTAGGACTGGTGGCGGAGATGAATCTGGTGGAACTCGCACTGGTGATGGTATATGACGATGGTATATGTGGACTCGGATTGGTGGTGGTATATGAACTCGGATTGGTGGTAGTATATGGACTCGAATCGGTGATGGTATATGGACTCGGATTGCTGGTGGTATATGGACTCGGATCGGTGGTGGTATATGTACTTGGATTGGTGGTGGTATATGGACTATGATCGGTGGTGGTATATGGACTCAGAGAAGTACCAGATGAGCGGTTGTGGTATATGGCAGGGCGATGATGATGGTGCGGTGGCGGCGTGACGACTTGTGAACAGAACTCGAAAATCTAAGAACTAGACCTAAGACCAGCAACTTGACATGACGAAGCAACCGCAAATTCAACAATGCAAATACAGAAAAGATTATGCAATGGCTCGGACTGGTTCGGATATGATGAACTAACCCTAATTTTTTTTGTGGCTTTTTCGTGGACTATAGGTATGAAGAAAGACTCGATCTACACTACGAAAAACTGTAAAAAATCTCACCGAGCAACCTCAAAATCTGATACCACTTGATAGAGGTAAAGGTGTCCCGTCTTTCGATGATATGGTGGCTATCGTTTTCTGTGGGAGTCGACCTTGACGATCCGACTACGAACGTGTGTGACGTCGCGCCTTAGCAATCGCTAAACCAACTTCCGAGGGGTTATTGACCACGCCGGAGCACTATCAACCTGACCACGAGGGTTTGATTCCTGCGAGCAAACGAAGAACAAGCAAGAAACTGGGATTGCAATCAGGATATTGTGAATATAAGATGAAAGCTTTATTGATCAAGATGGGGTTCTGTGACTTCTTGGTCTGGTTGTTGAACACAAATGAAGTACGCGGAGTTGCAGCTATGGCGAACTTTAATCTAAACAAAACCCAAAGTCTAAACGACGCCCTAAGGGCTTTATATATGGAGGAAGAGGGGGGGAATTTTGTGGCCCTTGGGGAAGGGGTCCGAAACCAACCCTATATCTTGTTTCCCCACACATACAGACTCTAAAAATAGCCTATACTCAAGTATTTCGAAAATACATGGGCCTAGCCCAATAATAAGGTGACGCAACACCTAGAATAGCCTTTGGACGAAAGTTATGAAGTAGCATCTTGTATATTTCGTCCAAGGCTTCATGCACTCATTATGGTGGCTTCAACGTCCTGAAATCATCACTTGTAACTCTGTTCTTGTTCCCCTTGCGCATGCCGTCATCTCCATGCTTATTCTTGCTCCAATGTTCATCCTTCTCTAAGCTAGGCCCTTCATTTGTAAGCAAAACAAATGTATCCAATTTAGGCAACACCATATTCTCATGAACATTAGAATCATTAACAAGAAAAGAAAGTACCTGGTAATTTAATTTGCGTGCGCGAGCTCTAGTAATTGGTCCAGTATGTAGCAGCAGGGGATGTGGGTGTAACAATGGTATTGATGTCCTCATCACCCATTTTGTGTTACTTGCCTATCGAGACTAGCCATTTGAGTATTGCCGGCAACGTTACTTGTGCACATTAGTGATCATATTTCCCATAGCATACATACCATATCATCGTGGTGCATATATTGGTATCATAGCTTGTGTCACAAGTTTGTTCCCGCATATACACAATTGCTATCTTGGTTTGTGCATTGTGCAAAAGTGGCCATACAAAAAAAAGAGAAAGAATAAGCTTCTAAGCAAAAGAAAGATAGCAAAGAAGCTTGTAAAGCAAGTGCCATAGCATCATACCACATTGCATATAAGATTTTTATATCCGATCTTCTTGGATCATCTTGAGAGAAACACCGGGAACCATACATACATAGCATATTTGGGATAGAAAGTTTATCCATTTTGCATCTTATAGGTTGTGCACAATTGCATATCCGCCTATTGAGCAATCGTGCTAGCGTCTCTCTTGAGTTGTGCAACATGAGTGTTTTCCGTGGATTCCACATTTTGTGTTCATTCCTTGGTTGCACGACCCCATTTATCTATCTGTGTGTGTTTCTGTGTGCCGCATATTGCTATTGGCCTACTTGTTTCGCTTGTGAATTTGTGAATCTCTTTCAACATTATTGACTCTTGCTAACATTTTGCATCAAATTTTTTTGCCTCTATCCTCACCGAGCTCCACCATAAGCTTTACTTGATAGGTGTGAGTGAACAAGTCCGGTACCAATTCCACTATTCTTTCATCTCACATTGAGTGAAACGGGATACATCCTCAACTTTGGGAAAAGGTAACTTGGTATTGTTTATCTCATTTCCTACTCACCTTTGCTCGAGTCTTGTGATGGATAGGCAAGGAATTTCACCTTCGGTCTACAACAACAACGACGAGTTCGATGCCACGAAAAACAACTCTGAGGCCAAGATGCAAGCTCAAATGGAGGAGATCAAAGCCCTCATCAAGTCCTACAAGCGATCTTCCTCACCTTCGAGAAGACACTCAAGAGAACATGCTTCCGAGCTACCATCTACGGGAAGATCACATCGGCATCGACACCATCACCAACAAGAACGTGAAGGTCAAGACCTCAAAACCAACAACCGCTCAACGACTTCACCATCTCCCTTGGCATCCTCGCCAAGCGACTTCAAGGCATCTTCGCCTACGGACATACAACATCTTCGCCAACAAGAACCTCAAGCCTACGCTCAAGAGAAGCTCCCCAAGCTCAAGTCCGCGACTTCCACGAGCTACTACGACCTCGACATCGACCACGTGATTCCTTTCTATGGGACTTAAGAACCCGAGGAGTATCTCGAGTGGGAGCGCTTGATGGACGACTACCTCAAGCTACATCAAGTTTGTCCCGAAGATCAAGTGAACACTACAAGAAATATGTCAACTTGTGACCTTGACTATTGGTCACTGAAAGGTCATTATTTTTCATTTGCGACCTTTTTGTGACCAAAAACAGAAGGTCAAAAGTTGGCGGTCCTAAACTGAAATTAACGACCTTCTCTGTGAGAAGGTCATAGACGTTTACGACCAAAACAGAAGGTCGTTGAACCCATGACCTTTTGTTTTGGTCACTGGTTGTCTGCCCAGGACACGTCGGATCCGACGTGGCAATCTGACGTGGCAAAATTGTGACCAATTTACAAGGTCGTTGATAAGATTCAGCCCAGTCCAATTCGACGTTTTACATGGGCCGAGCCCAACAATTCGGCTTTTTTAGAATATTTTTTCCCTATTAATTTGGTCGACTACATGGGCCAAGCCCACATTATAGCCTTTTTATTTCTGGGCAATGGCCTCTTATAATGCATTTCTTATTAGTTTTCGTCCTTCCAAAAAAAATTGTTTGGGCCATGGCCTTTTCACCCCAGACCATGTTTGTACCACCTTGGTATGTGTCATGGCCTATTCAGGCCCGGTACTATCATGGCAATTGAGTAATTTTCATAATCTGGCATTAAAGCAACATGTACACACGGAATACAAAATTTCATTACAAAGGAATACAATGTCTAGATAATTTGCCTTATCTCACTACTACATAACATTGTTCAACACGTAGGAGCACATCCAGTACTGTCCTAACAAATGTCTTCATTGCTCCCTCTGATGGGCATGTTCTCCAGGTGTGACAACTTGCCTTCCTACAAGAACAGAATATTACATGAATAGATCAATCGAGGAGGAAACAGTAAAACAGGCTGAAAGCATCACACATACAAATAATAACAGCATACATTAATGTATAACATAATAAAAAAATTTATAACCAGGGCTATTTCTAGCCAACCTATGTGCATGAATCATAATAGATCAAGCAAAAGACGTATAACCATCAGTAAACAACAAATATTAGTGAAAGGGGACAATTTCTAATACTCATCATTTTTGCAAAGTGAGCAAGAACGATGATATTTTCCTACACACACTTTCTGATTTTTCCTTAGTCCTATAGTGATCCGCTCACTCCAATTCTATCTACTCAACCCATTCACATGTAACATGGATAATCAACTAGCCTCATCATTTGAAGCATCTAGTGAAATAAGGAATTGGAATGCAACATGGATAACTATGCCCTATGAAATAGTTCATGTATCAAGAACCATCAATGTAAATAAGGAACTGGTATAGAACACCAACTCAATCACCTTCACAGCAATGAAATCATGGATAATTCTTCTATTTAATTGAAGTTCTCTAAGCTTCTTCCCCCATTGAAAGTAGTCTACAAAATAATTGAGAACAAGGTCAGCACCAAAATACTTCAAACCATATAATTTCTTGCTAAGCTCATATACTGTTATTCAAAATAAAGATGTATTTTGCTGTAAGATTTTAACGCTAGTACACAAGACATAAAAAGGTACCAGCAATCCTTAGTGATCTGAAGTAGCAGCACAAAATTTAAACACAGACAATGCATGCCATAGTAATAGCAGCACAAACAGAGAAATGCAAAAGGCACCTCATACTAGTATGGTGATCTTCAGCACAAATTTTAAGCTCTGTTTCATGTAGATAATTTATTTGGTTTCAGTAAACAACAGCCTGC
The DNA here is from genome assembly GCF_018294505.1 of Triticum aestivum. Classification (NCBI taxonomy): domain Eukaryota; kingdom Viridiplantae; phylum Streptophyta; class Magnoliopsida; order Poales; family Poaceae; genus Triticum; species Triticum aestivum. The sequence continues at coordinate 352,065,443 of NC_057801.1, forward strand.
AGTATATATGAAGGGTTATTGGATGCATAACAGCTGAACTAATCATCCATCTAAGGGGGATTACAACAGGTTCCTACAGTACAATAGATAGGCCAACATTTTAGACTACTAGTGCCTTGAAATCATATGCAACTCTGTTTTTGCTCTAGCCCAGCCACAAGATCATAAAAGAAATCGTAAGTATCTGATGCATTTGATATAATAAAGCAGCTCCCGAACAAACAGAAGTTCTGCATCTTCACATCCCAATTGAGGAGATCTGTGGGATAACCTACCCTGAGGAGCTCGCCGCGGGGTCGTCTCCATGGCCAGCCCCCTTCTTTCACAACACCAAATTGGCCTCTTCACGAACCTGCAAAAATAAATGCACACAGACATCAGATTGGGGGTGACGAGAGGAGGAATAAGAAGAGAAGAGGATGAGGGATGTGTATGCAAGTGTATAAGCATCAAGCATGAGATACTTTTCAAATTATTATGAACATTATTAGTTTGTTTGATTGAAGTAGGTGACTGTGGCTAGGTGTGTTCACTACTAGGCAGTTAAAACTAGGTATATACAAGCATTGTATGCTTAGTTATCGGTGACAAATATCTAGACACCGAAATATCAAGCAGGACATACTTTTCAAATTACTGTGAACATTCTCAGTTTCTTTGATTGAGGTAGGCAACTGGGGCTAGGCACGTTCTGTACTAGGCAATAAAATAGGGTATATGCAAACAGATTACTGAAAAACACGAGAGGTGCCAAAGGGTCGTGTGGCAAGTATCAGCAACCCGACAGCGAAGGTTGAAACATCGTCTGCCTCTGATGCAAGTGACCATCATCGTGAACTAGACCTGCGAATACTAAATATCAACCAATGCACATATGTTTATTACCAGGCAGAGAGATAGCTCAAAACAGAACATATATAATTGAAAGAAGGAAATCACCCATAATTAACAGGGAGAGGTATAACCAAAACAAGTTCATTTGTCTTCCAAGTATAAAACATCAAGTGCACAAACTCACATCAGTTAACATCATTACAGAATTTCAGATAACATGTTTACTGCAGAAATTCAGTTTACATATTCTACGCACATGTTCAGTTAACAGTTTAGGTGCTCTAATTCAGTTAAAACTGCAGCATATAACAAATTCAGTTAAGTAATCCGAATAGCTTGTGTTTATTGCATTCACTGAGAAAAACATATACAATGCCATTTACTGAAGTTGTGTGTAAACATGACTAAGCTTGACAGATACAGGGAAGAAAAAACTGAATAAGATAGCAGTTAATGACCTTATAGCTTTGAATGGAAACCCATAGCAAGCATATATAAAAACCAATTTAAGCATAAAAGGTATGCAGATAGTAAATAGGAATACATAATGTGGATTACATAACTAAAGTCAATTTTTAGTGGAACACATAATGTGGATTACATCTTGTTTGGTTATTAAACACTAAATAGTAAGTTATATATAAATCTCACACAGATATGAACATGAACAGATTCAAAAGAGGACTAATTTACTCTAAAAACTCATTTTTAGCCCCTTACATTTCTCAAACATAACCACTACCTGGAGCATCAATAAACACAAGCTAGCCTATGAGAATATCAACATTTGCAGCAACAACTGAAATGCTAGCCCTTTCACAATGCCACAGAACCTCACCATTTACAATCACTAACAAGCTAGCGGCAAATAATGAGAGAGTCATGCAGTAGAAATGTACAGTGAGTTACCTAAGCAGAGAGCCGGTGGCAGCGGCCAAGCGTGAATGAAGCGGGAAGCGATGTCTTCGGGTGGCGGCTCAATCAACTCATAGACCTCGCACCCCACGACCTTGCGGGCACGCACGTCGACGCCAATCAGGTGCTCGTCCTGGAAGAAGCAGACCACGTCGGGTTGGTCGGATGGATGAGCTGTTGGCAGCTCACGCGGGATGATGACAAGAAACTACAGACCGCGAAGGCAAGAAGGTCAAAGAAGGAGCCCAGCAGAGCAACAATCGAATGAAGCAGGACATCTGGTAGGTCTGCCCAACCTTGATGTCCAGACATGGCGAGGATGCAATACATAATAGCCCTTTCTTGCATTCTGCAGGTTGCAGCTTCTCTGCGACAAATTATGAATTCACAGAAAAGTATCAATACTAGAAGAATATGAAGTGGATGCACTAATGCGAGAGCTCATGCTTTTTGAACAGCAGCGAGACCAGGGCCTCCCGTGGAGCCTCCGCCGGCCATGGCGCAAAGCTCGGCGGGGCTGGCTGGCGCTATGAGCAACGAGGCAAGGCGCATCGCGCAGAGGCGGTAGGAGCGGCCGCAGAGGCCGCGCGGTCGGCGCTGGAGGCCGGCGGGTGAGCAGCGCGCCGGACACGGCCGAGTCGCCGCCCAATAGATCCGCGCAGATGGCGCAGCGCGTGATACGGTGGCCCACGCAGTGCGCCTCTAGTGCCTATGATGGATGGATGTGGTTGGGATCATGCTGGATCTGATCTAGGGTGGGGAAGAGGCGCGACATGGCCGTCGGCGGCAGAGCTCCCTCCCTTTCTTCTTCTCTTGTCTTGTGATGAGTGGAGGGGAGGGGAGGGGAGGGGAGGGTGCAGATGGCTGCAGAACAGCGGCGAGGGGAGAGGTGGGTGGCGGAGGCAAGGGAAGAGGTGGGCGGTGGAAGGGGAGGGTGGGGCGGCGGCGGAAGGAAGGGGAAGACGAGGCGGCGGTGGAGGGATCTGGATTGGGGAGAGGAGTGGAGGCGGGGAGGGATCTGGATCGGCTAGGGTTCATGCGCGTGTGATAGAGAGGGAGAAAGAGGCTGCAGTGGGTTGGATGGACGGATGGATGGACGGATGTTTGCCACGTCATCGATCCATGCCACAACGGATTCCACCAATCAGAATCAAGCTTGTGTAATTTTGTTTTTTCCTTTTGTTTCTCTTATAGTTTTTTATAAATGGACATTCAACATATTAACCACTTATAGTTTGTTAAAATGAATGAATATTGTGCACATGTGTGTATCTTGGGATGACAAACAATGTTGATCTGGGAGTTTTCATTTTCATTGCACAAAAGAGTCATTTTCCATTTTCCGAGTGCCCAAAATGAGTTTTTTTTGTGAAGGACCTACCATATATTTGTTGCAAAATTGGACCAAATCAATTTTCTAAAATACTAAGCCATATTTAATGCACAATTTAGCAAATGGTTTGGTTTCAAAAGCTTTTATCCACCTCTCATGAAAAAGACAAATTCCCGCCGATTCAGTTGGAAGTGGGTCAAATTTGAACTGCAGCTGCCTCATAGTTTGCTCTTTATTTTTTCCAAAAATCATTTCTAGGTACATAAGTATCTATTTAATCAGAGAAACATCAAAAGTTTTCCAAGATTCAACCACTAGCTAGGAACTGTCAAGCCCGTCGTTTTGACCGCATTTTGAAACGGGCATAAAAAATTCAAAAAAATCAAAAAATTGGAAACCCATCGCATTGTGTCATTATATGTGGCCAAGTTTCCAGAAAAAATAATAAACTTGTAATACGGCAATTATTTTTAAAAAGTGTTCTCAGAAACAAGTTATCATGTGTGGAGATCAATACCTTTCAAGCTAGATGATCAATCTTATGGCCACATTCATGGCATAGTTTGTTCAAATGATCTTATATTGTGCACAAGGGTGCATCTTGGAATTCCAAACAATGTTGCCTAAGGGAGTTTTCATTTTCTTTGCATGGAAAATTCATTTTCCATTTTCCGAGTGCCCGAAATGAGTTTTTTTTGTGAAGGACCTAACATATATTTGTTGCAAAATTGGACCAAATCAATTTTATAAAATACTAGGCCATATATAATGCACAATTGACAAAATGGTTGGGTGTTAAAAGTTTTGATCCACCTCTGGTGAAAAAAGACAAATTCCCGTCGATTCACTAGGAAGTGGGTCAAATTTGAACTGTAGCTACCTCGTAATTTGCTCTTTATTTTTTCCAAAAATCATTTCTAGGTACATAAGTATCTATTTAATCATAGAAACACCAAAGAAATTCCAAGATTCAACCACTAGCTAGGAACGGTCATTCCCGCCGTTTTGACCGTATTTTGAAACGGGCATAAAAAATCAAAAAAATCAAAAAATTGGAAGACATCCGCATTGTGTCATTATATTTGACCAAGTTCCCAGAAAAAATAATCAACTTGCAATACGGTAATTATTTCAAAAAGGTGTTCTCAAAAATGAGCTATCATGTGTGAAGATTCATGGCTTTCAAGCCAAATGATCAATCTTATGGCCACATTCATGGCATAGTTTGTTCAAATGACCTCATATCATGCACAAGTGTGCATATTGGAATGTCAAACAATGTTGCCTAAGGAAGTTTTCATTTTCTTTGGACGAAAAATTCATTTTCCATTTTTTCGAGTGCCCAAAATGAGTTTTTTTGTGAAGGACCTACCAAATATTTGTGGCAAAATTGGACCTAATCAATTTTATAAAATACTAGGCCATATATAATGCACAATTGACAAAATGGTTGGGTGTCAAAAGTTTTGATCCACCTCTAGTGAAAAAGACAAATTCCCGCCGATTCTATAGGAAGCGGGTCAAATTTGAACTGCATGTGCCTCATAGTTTGCTCTTTATTTTTTCCAAAAATCATTTCTAGGTACATAAGTACCTATTTAATTAGAAAACATGGTTTGGTGGCGATACATCGAGGTTTGGACGATGGCCGAGGGCCCCAACTGTAGAGCATGTAAGCTCGCATGCCCGTCGCGTGGTCACCGGGTGACCATGGTGTTGCCATGCATTCTGGGCGGACTAGGAATGTCTAGTTGGTTGGGCACTCCCCAGGTAGGTGCTAGGAAGAAAATTATAACATAAGATTCTCATGAGGAGACCGAACTATGCTCAAACATGAATTAGCAGCCAAGTGTTTGATTAGCGGTACAGGAAATGCACATGGCCAATGGGCGTGAGTTTTGGCTGAGGACGATCATATACTAAGAAGAATGTCTTCACAAATTTTTAGGAAAATCCAGAATATATAAATAACACTTCCTTCACAAAGTGCTTCTCTAAACAGAATAGGAAAATGAATATTGTTGAATTATTTTTGAACTAGGCAAGGAAGGTTTTTGGCATATTTTATGAAGATGTGATCCAAACAATTTATGAGAATTTTTTGGGAATTTTTGGAATAACAGAAATATAGGTTGCCTCACAACCTAGGGCAAAAATTGACACATGACATGACACATAGGCAAAACTGATGAGATGGCGCCTAGTCATCACAACCCACCACAATTTACAAGGCTATGACCATCTATATTGGTCGTTAACAACTAGAAATAAGACAGCAGACCAGCGCTGTTTTCTTTATGACCATTTCGTGTAAGGAAATTACGACCTTTCTAACCAAAATGGTCGTTATAGTTTAGGGTTTGGAGCCCCCCAAACAGCTTTTGACCAATTGGTCTGAAATGGTCATAGATCTATGACCAATTCTTCGAGGGTCACTGACAGAAGGTCACTAGTTAACATATTTCTTGTAGTGGAAGTGCACCACAAGAAACTTCCATGACTATGCCTCGACATGGTGGCTTCACACACCTTTGGAGTACTACGACATGAGTTGGTCCAAGACGAAGAAAGCTTTGCGGCGAGAGTTCGTGCCTCCAACCTACACGGAACAACTTTGGCGCCAATTGGAGAACACCATCCAAGGATCCAAGTCCATCGACAAGTACTTCAAGGAGATGAAGATTGCCTTGCGACGAGCCGGCGTGGACGACCCCATTTCGATGAAGTTCCACTTAATGATGGGATTGAACAACGACATCTCCAAGACTATCTTCCTCGAGAACTACAAGTCCCTCAACGACTACTATATTGGTGCTCTCAAGGCGGAACAAGAACTCATGAAGGCCAAGGCTTCTCCATCCCAAGCACACTTCATGGCAACCAAGCCCTACGACAAGCATGAGGCTAGTACCACCACGATGTCCAAGCCCGACGATGCTCTCGAGTTCGACTTCACGGCCATCCCTCTTTGTGGCATTGAAGATGCCGAGTCTACCATGACTCTTTTTCAAGACGGTGCGGTGACGAGTACGACTACGAAGACCCTCAAGGACCAAGCTTTGGAGGCGAGTGACAAGGTGGCGAGCAAGGATTATGCTTCCATCTTTGGCGGTGAGAGTGATGATATGCCATCTTAGGCCTTCATCCACGGTGACGATGACGAGATGATCAAGCATGGGATTTTCCCTTCGGTCATGGAGCAGAGCGATGATGTGCCATCTTCGGCCTTCATCCACAGCGACGATGATGAGATGGTTGAGCATGGGATTATCCCTTCGACCACGGCGACGTATGATGACTTGAGTGAGTTGTGCCACCATATTGAGAGTGAGAGTGACTTCACCACTCGCCCCATATATGACGAGTTGCCCCAATTTCCATGTGAGGAGAGCCACCACCCCCACCACTTGAGTGAGATGAGTGACTCCACCATATGTGAGATTGAGTGCACCTACATTGAGGGAGTGAGTGAACCACCACATAGAGAGAGTGTGATAGTTGACAGGTCTCGTGAGGCCATTTGCATTTCTAACAACTTGACCTCTACCTCTATTTTGTCTTCTCATTTGGTGCTAGGTCCCATTGATGATGACGCGTCGATCCTCGACGACTTCGTCCTCCCTTTGGACAAGACGATGGCAATGGTGGAATAGGATGCAACCGCCACATTGTTCCATCAAGATGAAGATGACCACCATTTGGTCTTCCCACCTCGCCTACACCACTTAAGTGGAATGACAAAAGTAACATAGGTGACGGTGATGCTTTAGTCCCACTAGTGGACATTCTTGACACTGATTGCTTGCATGATGTTGATCCACCTAGTACCATGCTTCATGCTAGTATGATTTCCCCATGCGATGATTTGCCCATTTATGATGATTTTCATGTGGAGTCTATTAGTTGTGATGCCATGTTACATAGGATTTCTTGTGACAATTCCCTTGGTCACATCATGTTTGATAATCCGCTTGACTTGTCATATGCTATGCATGAGATCAACCATATGACTTATTTGCAATCTCTTTGTAGTGACTATGCATATGCCATTAAAATAAACCCAATTTGCACATATAGCATAGATGACAATCCCATGGTTATTGGCATTTGTTTTTCTTGTGATGATATTAATATGCTCTCTTGGCATCATTGATCTCATATGCCATGCCATGACCACCTAGCTTCGGATATGCATTGTTTTGGATGTTTTCCATTTTCTCTGTATGATGTTTCCGATATTGCTCATGAGGATACCCCCATAGTTTCCTCATACGTGTTAGGAGAATTTGATCCCTCACATTCATTGCATGATCCAAATACTTGTGTGCACCATATGCTCCCCATGAATAAACATGATATTGATGTGCCATATAATTGAATTCTCAATTTGTGTCCACGTCGTGTCATACATAATAATTATTTTTTCATGATGGATGACATGTTCTTATACCATGCATCAAATTTCTTTGAGCCTTTCTTATCTTGTGCTAACTCACACGTGCACATACACATCATGATGGATGATGTGTACATTTACCACGCGCACAATTTCTTTGGTTTGGGTCTCTTTTGTGTAGGTACCCATGAATACTTGCCAACCTTGCAATCCCACAAGTTGACAAAACGAGCTCTAAAGAGAAACGATGATTTGGGATCCCATGGATTGTCTTTCCCACCGCTCTCTTCGCGTAAAGACTTCACACATTTCTTCTACATGGCCCTCACTTGGCTATGGGTTGTTCTCCATTATATATCCTTTCCCCATATTACCATGTTCACTTTGCATGATATGCCCATTCCTATGCCTTTGCCATGCATTTGTGACCCATGCTTTGCATTACACATGATGATTGATTCTAGTACTTGTATGTGTATTTGCAAGCTTGGTGGAGATATCACTTGTTATTGCCATGTTCTATTCATGACCCATTCCTATGATGATACTTTCATCTTGCTTCGTGTCCATGCTTGCGATATGTCTTGTGCATTGCCCATGCCTATTATTTGCTCACATGACATGATTGCCATGATTTACTCTAGTGTGTTGCATCTTCTCTCCACTAGTTTGCACGACTTGATCTCTATGCTTGCTCATGTTGCATCACCCATGATTCATAATTGCCCATTTCATGCGGTTGATGACAACCATCTATATGCTTTGCACATGATTCATATTGTTTGATACGGGGCTAACCCGGTGTAGGCCGATCTTTCATGATTGGAGTGGGATACCTCGAAGAACACGATGAACACGGGGAAGAACGGGGAGAAATCAAAAGGGGAAACACTAAAGAACAAGTCCAATCACACATCCACTAGACAATCAAACACTCAAGATCCACAAGGTACATGAACAATAAAGAGAAAGATACAAGGTAGAGTTCATCCCAAGTCTAAAGGAGTTGGGGGCTTGAATCCTAGACGGATCTTCCCATGAAGGGGTCTTGATGATATCCCGCAAGATCTTCTCCTAGATGGAGGTCTTGGCCTCCAATGGAGTAGTGGTCTCTCTCTCTCAAGAGTAGAGATAGGTAGGATCAAAGCTCACATACAAATGAGCTATGACTTTGCTAACCCTAGAAAGGAGGTGGAGGTGGTCTATTTATAGTCTAAGCCACGAAGGGGTAAGTGGGAGAGGGATACAAGGCCAAAGGCCCGCGGCTGCGCAAAGGTAGGGTAGTAGTACCGGACACATGAGCGGTAGTACCGCTTGGAGTGTCTAAGCGGTAGTAACGCTTGCTTTGGGCAGTAGTACCGCCCTTTCTAGACTCGGCAGGTCCTTCTTCTTCCGTCTTCACTTCCACGCTTCCCTCGTGGATGGTGTAGGCGTTCCTTGGCACTTGCACTTCTCCTCGTCGTTCGTGAAGCTCGAACAATACCTATGCATGCACACGAGTGGAGTGTCAAGTAGTATACCATCCTCGAAGGGGTCAAGTGAACACGTGTAAAGGAGAAGATTCACCTTTATGTATGAGAAGTAGAGGTCGCACGTGTCACTTGCCAAACGAACTCCTGACATGGTGATGTCCATAGGATGCTCCGCATCATCTCCTCCCCCTTGGGAAAGATCTGACCTCTTATCGAAAACCAAAACACCATGGGAAAGAGATGGTGTCGCCGTGTAGGAGTGGTCAATCACCAAGTCCTCGTCATCTTGAAGCTCGAAATGGGCACTCTCCCATGTCGCACCATCTTGTGATTCCTTCAAAAGGAGAAAATAGAACAAGCACTTGGAAAAACAAATGTGGTTAGCGTCAGTGCAAAACCAAGCATTCAAGAGGTGATTCACCAAACAAGTGTTGTCATCCAGCATAGGGTGTGACAAAGGATTGCGACATGGCATGTAAGCATATCAATCGAGCACAAGCAAAAATATCATGGGAACAAGCATGTAAATGTGAGGTAGAGATGCAAATATGTGTGACAAGAGCATAAGCATCTACCTCGAGGTCATAGCAAGTATTCACAAATTGCTCAATGAAAGGTCTATGGTAGGCATAAGAAGGATTCACAACACCAAATAAAATGAAGTGTCTAAACACATGGGTCAAGTGCAAGACAATCCAAACATAACGTGCATAGGGTGTAGTGAATATAGTGTAGCACTCAACACAATATAAAGAGCAATTGTTCATCATGTGTGAGGCAATCAAGTCAAGCATGAGACAAGCAATGGGACATGGCATATGTGAAGCAATGATATTGGTGAAACCAACCATATGATAGTAGCAAGTAGTCCAAGAATTGGATTCAACACACAAGGGATATATGTCATGAAGCATGGAAATGTGGAAATCATGGGTGAAAGCAATATCTCGAACATGCGTGCAAATGGTGCAAGCAACACATGAAGTATGATCCACAATATCCAAGGTCAAGAAGGATGTCACCTTGAAAGCGTGCCCTTGTGCATTCTTCACAATGTCGAAGTGGTAGGAAATGTGGTGTAGAAGCGAGTCGTGGTAGAATGTTTGAGGCTCGTTCTCAAGAGCTCGAATGGTCAACTCACGTGAAGTGGAAGTCAACACGAAGTCCAAGTATCCTACACATGCACAAAACAAGGCAAAGAACGTATGTGCATGGTAGATAAACACATCATCCATCATGATGGTTCTCTTCTCTTGCACATAACCATTAGAAGCACAAGTGCGTGAATAATATGATGCAACAATGGCTATATTCATGGCACTAGGTATATGGTGCAAAGAGGGAAGACAAGCATGCTTCACAAGGAGTATGTCAAAATCTCCAAATATATGCGAGAATGCTATGGGGGCAATCTCATGAACAAGAAGAGAATCATTGTTGCACTCAATACATGGCAAATCATCTAGCATGAGAGAGGCAACACATGGAGATATATGACAAGAAGCAATATGAATCATGTGCAAAGCATATAGATGGTTGTCATCAACCGCATGAAATGGGCAATTATGAATCATGGGTGATGCAACATGAGCAAGCATAGAGATCAAGTCGTGCAAACTAGTGGAGAGAAGATGCAACACACTAGAGTAAATCATGGCAATCATGTCATGTGAGCAAATAATAGGCATGGGCAATGCACAAGACATATCGCAAGCATGGACACGAAGCAAGATGAAAGTATCATCATAGGAATGGGTCATGAATAGAACATGGCAATAACAAGTGATATCTCCACCAAGCTTGCAAATACACATACAAGTACTAGAATCAATCATCATGTGTAATGCAAAGCATGGGTCACAAATGCATGGCAAAGGCATAGGAATGGGCATATCATGCAAAGTGAACATGGTAATATGGGGAAAGGATATATAATGGAGAACAACCCATAGCCAAGTGAGGGCCATGTAGAAGAAATGTGTGAAGTCTTTGCGCGAAGATAGCGGTGGAAAAAACAATCCATGGGATCCCAAGTCCTCATTGCTCTCTAGAGCTCGTTTTGTCAACTCCTGGGATTGCGAGGTTGAAAAGTATTCATGGGTACCTACACAAGAGAGACACAAACCAAAGAAATTGTGCGCGTGGTAAATGTACACATCATCCATCATGATGTGTATGTGCACAATTGAGTTAGCACAAGATAAGCATCGCTCAAAGAAATTTGATGCATGGTATAAGAACATGTCATCCATCGTGAAAGAATAGTTATTGTGTATGACACGACGGGGACACAAATTGAGAATGCAAGTATATGGCACATCAATAGCATGTTTCTTCATGGGGAGCATATGGTGCACACAAGTATGGGGATCATGCAATGAATGGGATGGATCAAAATCTCCTAAAATGTCGACAAAACTATGGGGGCCTCCTCATGAGCAATAGTGAAAATATCATATGGAGAAAATGGACAACATCCAAAACAATGTATATCCGAAGCTAGGTGGTCATGGCATGGAATATTAGATAAATGATGCAAAGGGAGCATATCAATATCATCACAAGAAAAACTAATGCCGATAACCATGGGCTTGTCATCTATGCCATATGTGCAAATTGGGTTTATTTTAATGGCATATGCATAGTCACTATGAAGAGATTGCAAATAAGACATATGATGGATCTCATGCATAGCATATGACAAGTCAAGCGGATTAGCAGACATGATGTGACCTAAAGAATTGTCACAAGAAATCCTATGTAACATGGCATCACAACTAATAGACTCCACATGAGAATCATCGTACTCATCATAAATGGGCAAATCATCACATGGGGAAATCATACTAGAATGAAAAAAGGTACTAGGTGGACCAACATCATGCAAGCAATCAATGTTAAGAATGTCCACTAGTGGGACTAGAGCATCACCTTCACCTATGTTACCTTTTTCATTCCACTCAAGTGGTGTAGGTGAGGTGGGAAAGACCAAATGGTGGTCATCATCATCTTGATGGAACCATGTGGGGGTGCATCATATTCCACCATGGCCATCGTCTTGTCCAAAGGGAGGATGAAGTCATCGAGCATCGGCGCGTCATCATAAATGGGACCTAGCACCAAATGAGAAGACACAATAGAGGTAGAGGTCAAGTTGTTAGAAATGCAAATGGCCTCACAAGACCTATCAACTATCTCACTCTCTATATGTGGTGGTTCACTCACTCCCTCAAAGTAAGTGCACTCAAAGTCACATATGGTGGAGTCACTCATCTCACTTAAGTGGTGGGGGTTGTGGCTCTCCTCACATGGCATTTGTGGCAACACATCATATATGGGGCTAGTGGTGAAGTCACTCTCACTCTCAATATGGTGGCACAAGTCACTCAACTCATCATATGTCACCGTGGTCTAAGGGAAAATCCCATGCTCAACCATCTCGTCGTGGTCGTTGTGGATGAAGGCCGAAGATGGCACATCATCACTCTCCTCCATGAGCGAAGGGAAAATCCCATGCTCAATCATCTCGTCACCATCGCCGTGGATGAAGGCCGAAGATGGCACATCATCACTCTCGCCTCCTAAGATGGAAGCATCATCCTTGCTTTCCACTTTGTGGCTTGCCTCCAAAGCTTGGTCCTTGAAGGTCTCCGTAGTCGTACTTGTCGCCGCACCATCTTGAAAAAGAGTCAAGGTAGACTCGGCATCATCAATGCCACAAAGAGGGATGGCGGTGAAGTCGCACTTGGGAGCATCGTCTTGGATCTCGTTGGGCTTGGACATCTTGGTGGTACTAGCCTCATGCTTGTCGTAGACCTTGGTCGCCGCGAAGTTTTCTTGGGGTGGAGAAGCCTTGGCCTTCATGAGTTCTTATTCCGCCTTGAGAGCACCAATGTAGTAGTCGTCGATGGACTTGTAGTTCTCGAGGAAGATAGTCTTGGAGAGGTCGTTGTTCAATCCCATCATGAAGTGGAACTTCATCGAAATGGGGTCGTCCACGCCGGCTCGTGGCAAGGCAATCTTCATCTCCTTGAAGTACGCGTCGATGGACTTGGATCCTTGGATGGTGTTCTCCAATAGGCGTCGAAGTTGTTCCGTGTAGGTTGGAGGCACAAACTCTCGCCGCAAAGCTCTCTTCGTCTTGGGCCAACTCATGTCGTAGTACTCCGAAGGTGTGTGAAGCCACCAAGTTGAGGCGTAGTCGTGGAAGTTTCTTGTGGCACACTTCACTTGATCTTAGGGAGGAACTTGATGTAGCTTGAGGTAGTCGTCCATTAAGCACTCCCACTCGAGATACTCCTCGGGTTCGTGAGTCCCATAGAAAGGAATCGCGTGGTTGATGTCGAGGTCGTAGTAGCTCATGGAAGTCGCGGACTTGAGCTTGGGGAGCTTATCTTGAGCGTAGCCTTGAGGTTCTTGTTGACGAAGATGCCATATGTCCGTAGGCAAAGATGCCTTGAAGTCGCTTGGTGAAGATGCCAAGGGAGATGGTGAAGTCGTTGAGCGGTTGTTGGTGTTGAGCTCTTGACCTTCACGTTCTTGTTGGTGATGGTGTCGATGCCGGTGTGATCTTGCCGGAGATGGTAGCTCGGAAGCATGTGCTCTTGAGCGTCTTCTTGAAGATGAGGAAGATCGCTTGTAGGACTTGATGAGGGCTTTGATCTCCTCCATTTGAGCATGCATCTTGGCGTTGTTGGAGTTGTTCATGGCATCGAACTCGTCGTTGTTGTTGTAGACCAAAGGTGAAATGCCTTGCCTATCCATCACAAGATTCGAGTAGAGGTGAGTAGGAAATGAGATAAACAATACCAAGTTACCTTTTCCCAAAGTTGAGGATGTATCCCATTTCACTCAATGTGAGATGAAAGAATAGTGGAATTGGTACCGGACTTGTTCACTCACACCTATCAAGTAAAGCTTATGGTAGAGCTTGGTGAGGATAGTGGCACAAAAAATTGATGCAAAATGTTAGCAAGAGTCAATAATGTTGAAAGAGATTTACAAATTCGCAAGCGAAACAAGTAGACCAATAGCAATATGTCGCACACGGAAACAAACACACGGACAGATAAATGGGGTCGTGCAACCAAGGAATGAGCACAAAATGTGTAATCCACGGAAAACTCTCGTGTTGCACAACTCAAGAGAGACGCTAGTACGATTGCTCAATAGGCGGGTACGACACTTGTGCACAACCTATAAGATGCAAAATGGATAAACTTTCTATCCCAAGTATGCTATATATGTATGGTTCCTGGTGTTTCTCACACAATGATCCAAATGATCAAGTATGATACCATATGATATATTTTGATGCTATGGCTATTGCTTACAAGCTCGTTGCTATTTCTCTTTTGCTTAAAAGCTTTATTCTCTTTTTTTGTATGGCCGCTTTTGCACAAATGCACAAACCAAGATAGCAATTGTGTATATGCGGGAACAAACTTGTGACACAAGATATGATACCAATATATGCACCACGATGATATGGTATGTATGCTATGGGAAGTATGATCACTAATGTGCACAAGTCACGTTGCCGGCAATACTCAAATGGCTAGTCTCGATAGGCAAGTAATGCAAAATGGGCTAGGGGTTATCAATGCAATTTGCAAGGGGAATATACAATGGTGTCGTCAAGGTTACCGTCCTTGGCGATGATGAGAGGCGGTGTTGCCGATGTCGACCCGATCCTAGTTAGCCGAAACACCCTAGGAAACGGAAAAACCACAACTCAAAATCTCAAGGACAAATGTCAAATGGTGGTAGCGGAATGCGGTGGTGGTTTGCACTTGGCCATGCGGAAGTGGAGTGATGGGCTATACACGGTGTCGGAGTTGAAGCAATGGTCCCTAAGTAGTCGAAACACCTTAGGAGACACAAGCCACAACTCAAACAAGCTCAAACAAAATTGGGTTAACTTTGGGTGGTGGAGATGTATGGTGGGCACGTCTATGCGGAAGTGGTGGTGGTGGTTGATGAAGAAGCAACCGTCCCTAAGTAGCCGAAACACCTTAGGAGACTCGAATCACTACTCAAGCAACCACTAATGCTTAGGGGAACAAAATGGGTTAGGTTGC
Organism: Triticum aestivum; assembly: GCF_018294505.1. Classification (NCBI taxonomy): domain Eukaryota; kingdom Viridiplantae; phylum Streptophyta; class Magnoliopsida; order Poales; family Poaceae; genus Triticum; species Triticum aestivum. The sequence continues at coordinate 352,080,473 of NC_057801.1, forward strand.
GGAAGTCGGTGGTGGCTATGCGGATGATATGGTGGAGGGCCTAGGCAAACTTGCCAAATTTTTAAAAATTTGATAGAGTCAAATGGTTTTGGTTGTATTTTCATGGGAAGGGGAATGTCAAGAGCTTCAAAACGAGCTAAAGAACGTCAAAATTGGAGTTCGGATGAATTAGTTATGGCCGAAACGGTGAAACTCGGAACGCTGAAACTGGGAGGGGCGGAAGTACCGCTCGGGAGGGCGGTAGTACCTCTTATCAGCGGTAGTACCGCTTGGGATGGGTGGTAGTACCGCTCATGATGGGTTTTTTCGACTGTTTCAGGCTGAAACTGCGCTGGGCGGAAGTACCGCTCATAGGATGGGCGGTAGTACCGCTTGGGATGGGCGGTAGTACCGCTCGTGCTGGGATTCTTCGCAGATCGAATCTGGGCGCGATTTTGGGGCGGAAAAGGATGATTTCGGGGGCAAAATTGATGGATTTCGTGGATGGAAGATGGGGAAACTTGGGGAAATGCTAGATCCATTTGAAACCAAGCAAATCCACGGATCAAAATCAACAAAACATCATCAAACCAACAAATCACAAAAAAATATTGGGGGCTATTTTGGTGGGGATTTTCGGATTTAGGATGAAGTCAACCCAAAGAAGGCTAGAAAATGATGGGAGGGACTCCAAATACGTGATAAATGTGGCTCATGATACCATATGATATGGGGCTAACCCGGTGTAAGGCCGATCTTTCAAGATTGGAGTGGATTCCCTCGAAGAACACGAAGACGCGGGGAAGGAACAGGGAGAAATCACAAGGGGAAACACTCAAGAACAAGTCCAATCACACATCCACTAGACAATCAAACACACAAGATCCACAAGGTACTTGAAAACAAAGGGAATGATACAACGTAAGGTTTCATCTCCAAGAGGAGGTCTTGATGTTATCCTAGACGGATCTTCCCTTGGCGGGGGTCTTGAATCCAAGATGGATCTTTCCGTACAGGCCGTGGGTCTCTCTCGGTGGGAGTAGATCCGGATGGATGAGCAAAGCTCTATCTCAAATGAGCTAATCCTTTGCTAACCCTGGAAAGGAGGTGGAGGGTGGTCTATTTATAGTCTAAGCCATGAAGGGGTAAGTGGGAGAGGGATACAAGGCCAAAGGCCCGCGGCTACGCACAGGCAGGGCGGTAGTATCGGACACATGAGCGGTAGTACCGCTTGGAGTGTCTGAGCGGTAGTAACGCTTGCTTTGGGTGGTAGTACCGCCCTTTCTAGACTGGGCAGGTCCTTCTCCTTCCGTCTTCGCTTCGACGCTTCCCTCGTGGATGGTGTAGGCATTCCTTGGCGCTTGCACTCCTCCTCGTCGTTCGTGAAGCTCGGACAATACCTATGCATGCACACGAGTGGAGTGTCAAGTAGTACACCATCCTCGAACGGGTCAAGTGAACACGTGTAAAGGACAAGATTCACCTTTATGTATGAGAAGTAGAGGTCGCACGTGTCACTTGCCAAACGAACTCTTGACATGGTGATGTCCGTAGGATGCTCCGCACTCAACTTTTCACGAACAAGAGCATATAATTATTTCTCATAAGTAGAATAATTCAGACTAGGCCCACTCAATTTTCCAGAAAAGTATGCAACATGTTTGCCATCTTGTAATAACACACTACCTAATCCAATTCCACTAGCATCACATTCAAGGTCAAAAGTCTTATTAAAATCGGGAAGTTGGAGTAAAGGAGCATGTGTCAACTTATCTTTCAATACCGTGAAGGCTTCTTCATGTGCGTTACTCCAAACAAAAGGCACATCTTTCTTTGTAAGCTCATTGAGAGATGCAGCAATGGTACTGAAATCTCTCACAAAACGCCTATAGAATTTAGCGAGGCCAAGAAAACTCCTCACTTGTGTGATTGTTTTGGGCTGCGGTCAACTCTCAATAGCTTCAATCTTGGCTTTATCAACTTCAATTCCCTATGGAGTAACAACATAGCCACGAAAATACAATCGGTCGGTGCAAAAGGTGCACTTCCCAAGGTTACCAAACAAACGTGCATCACATAGAGCAATAAAAACAACACGTAAATGTTCCAAATGTTCCTCCAAAGATCTGCTATAAATCAATATGCCATAAAAGTAAACTACCACAAATCATCCAATGAAAGCACGTAAAACTTCGTTCATTAATCTCATGAAAGTACTAGGTGCATTAGTTAACCCAAAAGGCATGACTAACCACTCATATAATCCAACTTAGTTTTAAACGTTGTTTTCCATTCATCTCCCAATTTCATACGAATCTGATGGTATCCACTACGCAAATCAACTTTGGAGAATATTGTAGAGCCACTCAATTCATCAAGCATATCATCTAGCCTAGGAATAGGATGACGATAACAAATAGTAATATTATTAATGCCTCTACAATCAACACACATACGTGATGTACCATCCTTTTTCGGCACTAGAATAATAGGAACAACACAAGGACTAAGGGATTCGCGTATATTACCTTTGTCGAACAGCTCCTCTACTTGACACATAATCTCCTTCGTCTCCTCTGGATTGGTACGGTATGGTGCACGGTTGGGTAATGATGCACCAGAAATTAAGTCAATCTGATGCTCAATCCCTCGAATGGGAGGTAATCCCAGTGGCACGTCTTGTGGAAAGACGTCAGCGAACTCCTGCAAAATGTTAGTGACAGCAGGAGGCAAAGAGGAAGGTACGTCCTTGAATGAAAATAATGCCTCTATGCACACAAAAGCATAGCAAACAGATTTGCTAAAATCAAGCTCATCAATATCAGATTTAGTGGCAAGTAAACATGCACTTTTCAATTTAATTTCAGAAGCAACACTAGATGGTTTACTATTAGGCTTCATTTGTTGCTAAAATTCTTTTGCCGCAATCTGATATTCAATCTTATTTTTCTCCTGTTTTGCTTTATTAGCTCTATTAATATCATCTTTCAAAATGGACTCAGGAGTCATAGGAAGCAAAGTAATATTTTTATCCTTATGAACAAGAGTATACTGATTGTTTCTACCATGGTGTATAGAATTTTTATCAAATTGCCATGGTCGGCCAAGTAATAAGGTACATGCTTGCATAGGTACCACATCAAAATCAACATAATCAGCATATGTAGAGATACTAAAATGCACACGAACAGTACGTGTTACCTTATCCTTGCCGCTGTTGTTGAACCATTGGATGTAGTAAGGATGTGGATGTGGTATTGTGGTGAGAGATAGCTTCTCCACCATCTCCATGCTAGCCAAGTTGTTGCAGCTCCCTCCATCTATGATGACGTGCACAGAACGTTCCTTCACAACTCCCTTTGTATGGAACAAATTATGCCTCTGATTTTGCTCAGCTGGTGTAACCTGCACACTCAATACACGTTGAGCAACTAAACATTCATACATGTCAGCATCTTTAGGAGCCAACTTATTGGGTCTCATGATCAGAATCATCTCCACCGTGTTCTTCACTTGTAATAAGGGCCAAAGTCTCCTCATCATAGTCACTAGCAGACTCGTACCCACCATCCTCAGTAGCAATCATCACACGCTGAGATTTGCATTCTCGCGCATATTGTCCTCTTCCCTTACAACGACGACAAATAATATCACTTGTGTGCCCTGTTGATGCCATGGAAGAAAAAGAGCTCTGTGCAGGCCCGGCAGGTGCGCTCTTGACAAATAGTGGTGGTTGTGCCTGCTTTCTTGTATCACGGCTGGCGGTAGCAGCTAATGGAGGTGCTGGTGCAGTGGAAGTAGAGGATGCACGCGGTGTCCATGATGAAGGTCGACCTGCAGAAAAGTTAGTTCGCTCCAATGCTTGTCGATCCTGCACTTCATGTTCAGCTTTACAAGCAAGATGGAATAAACAAGTGATATTAGTATACTCCTTATACTCTAGAATGGTCTGAATCTCTCTATTTAATCCACCCATAAAACGTGCAAGCATAGCTTCATTCTCCTCAACAATACCACATCTAATCATGCCAGTTTGTAATTCCTGATATTATTCTTCTACAGAATTTTTTCCTTGTCTTAAACGCTGCAATTTTTGAAGCAATTCATGTTGATAATATGGTGGAACCCAACGAGTACGCATAGCAGTTTTCAGAGCAGCCCACGTAGTTGGAATAGGATATAATCTACAATGTTCAGACCACCATACACATGCAAAACTAGTGAAATCACAAACAGCAGCAGCAACCCGTCTCTCCTCGGGATACTTTAAACATGTAAAACGTTGTTCAATTTCTAACTCCCAAGTAAGATATATATCAGGAACATATCTACCCTCAAATGGTGGAATATTCAATTTCAGTTTCGGAATATGGTCATTATCTCGTACTTGAGGTGGTGGTGCAGGCCTACCGTTGTGAATATATACCTGAGGTCGACCTGCTGGTGGTGGTGCTGGTGGCTGCACGTAGTTCTGATTTTGATCAACCTCATCCTTGTAATAGTCCTCCACCTCTGCAGTAACAGCAGGAGCTACAGAAGCACCAACAGCAGTACTGTATCACGGCTCAATAGGAACACGCTGTGCTCGCCCTACTGTATCACGGCGTAGAGCTGGTTGTGGGAGATGTTTGAGTAATTCATCAAACTTGGCGTCCAACTTGGTGTCAATTGACTTCTCAATGTCATCCATCTTCTCCATTGCCTTTCCAAAGTTGGCCATCACGTCTTCCACCTGTTGACCCAACATTTGATAAAACTTATCATGAAGCTCCTTGTTCGTCATGTTCTCCCAGTCAATCTCGTCGGCTTGTGTTCCTGCCATAGTTAGCAGCAATAGAAACAGACAAGAATATGATCCAACAGACTACTGGAATATGGTGGTAGTGGGGTGTCACAAATCTGTCAAGCGAATCTCAAATTCTTACCAGTTCTTACCCAGCAGCAGGTGGTGATCGGCAACCGTTGTAGTCAAAACTCTCAAAGCTTGGATAGAGCGATTACCAGGGAGAGTCAAACGCACGGCGTAGATGTATGTGGAGCTGGGAAGGCTTATAATATGGTAGCAAAAAGGGTCAGCAATAATCAATTCAGAGATGCAAAATTGAATAAACACTCAATGATGGTACTGTGCTTGTCCTAGGCTAGACCGTGCTAGAGAGACGAGACTAAAACACTAACAAAATCACGCCGCTGCACGTAAACAAGGGAGGAGTACACTCTGATTTTTTTTTCTCTTTTTTTTCACTTTGTTTTCCTCTTTTTTTTGCTCCGCAACAAAAAAATTTCAAAAAAGTCTACAAATGGTCTAGAAACTGCCTAGCCAGAATTTTCCAGACTTAGTTTTTTTTGAAACTGGAACTATTTTTCTACTGCGGGTAGCACAAAAGTTGGGGAGTCTGACTTGGTCACGTCTCGTTGTATCGCGTGATCTGGAACTCGGAAATAAGGAACAAATACTGGACTCGGACTAGGACTGGTGGCGGAGATGAATCTGGTGGAACTCGGACTGGTGATGATTGTACATGATGGGCGGTGAAGCACGGACTGGTGGCGAATATATGGATACGGATCGGTGGCGGATAAGCGGTGGTGGTAGATGCGAGGGGCGATGATGATAGTGCGGCGGTGGCCTGACCACTTATGACCAGAACTCGAAACTCTAAAAGACTAGACGCTAAGACCAGCAACTTGACACGACGATGCAACCGCAAATTCAACAAAGCAAAATACTAAAAATACTATGCAAAGGCTCAGACTGGTTCAGATATGATGACCTAACCCTAATTATTATTTTTTGGCTTTTTCGTGGACTGTAGGTATGAAGAACAGACTCGATCTAAACTACGAAAAATTGTAAAATCTCATCGAGCAACCTGGAACTCTGATACCACTTGATAGAGGCAAAGGTGTCCCGTCTTTCAATGAGGTGGTGGCTATCGTTTTGGAGGAAGTCGACTTTGACGATCCGACTACGAACGTGCGAGGACGTCGCGCCTTAGCAATTGCTAAACCAACTCCGAGAGGTTATTGACCATGCCAGAGCACGATCAACCTGACAATGAAAGTCGGTTTCCTGCAGGCAAACGAAGAACAAGCAAGAAACTAAGATTACAATCTGGATATTGCGAATATAAGATGAAAGCTTTATTAATCAAGGTGGGGTTCTATGACGCCTTCGCCTGGTCGTTGAACACAAATGAAGTACGCAAAGTTGCAGCTATGGCAAACTTTAATCTAAACAAAACCCAAAGTCTAAACTGTGCCCTAAGGGCTATATATATGGAGGAAGAGGGGGCAATTTCGTGGCCCTTGGTGGAGGGGTCCGAAATCAACCCTATCTCTTGTTTCCCCACACATACGGACTCTAAAAATAGCCTATACTTATGTATTTCAAAATTACATGGGCCTGGCCCAATAATAAGGTGACGCAACACCTAGAATAGCCTCGGGACGAAATTTATGAAGTGGCATCTTGTATATTTCGTCCAAGGCTTCATGCACCCATTATGGTGGCTTCAAAGTCCTGAAATCATCACTTCTAACTCCATTCTTGTTCCCCTTGCACATGCCATCATCTCCATGCTTGTTCTTGCTCTAATGTTCATCCTTCTCCAAGCTAGGCCCTTCATTTGTAAGCAAAACAAATGTATCCAATTTAGGCAGCATCATATTCTCATGAACACTAGAATCATTACCAAGAAACGGAAGTACCTGCTAATTTAATTGGCGTGCGAGCTCTAGTAATTGGTCCATAGACCTTTCGTTGAGCAATTTGTGAATGCTTGCTATGACCTTGAGGTAGATGCTTATTATCTCGTCACACATATTTGCATCTCTACCTCACATTTGCTTACTTGTCCCCATGATATCTTTGCTTGTGTTCAATTGATATGCTTACATGCCGGGTCAAAATCCTTTGTCAAACCATATGCTTCGCATGATGACAACACTTGTTTGGTGAATCACCTCTTGAATGCTTGGTTTTGCACTAACCCTAACCACATTTGTTTTTCAAAGTGTTTGTTTTGTTTGCCCCTTCTGAAGGAATCTCTAGAGCTGCGTCATTGGAGAGTTCCTATTTCGAGCTTCAAGATGATGAGTGCTTGGTTATCGACCGCGTCGACACGGCAACGCCATCTCTTTCCCATGGTGATTTGGCTTTCGATCCAAGGTCGGATCTTTTTCAAGGGGGAGGGGATGATGCGGAGCATCCTACGGACATCACCATGTCAAGAGTTCATTTGGCAAGTTACACATGCAACATCTACTTCTCATACATAAAGGTGAATCTTCTCCTTTACACGTGTTCACTTGGCCCCTTCAAGGATGGCATACTACTTGACACTCCACTCGTGTACATGCATAGGCATTGCCGGAGCTTCATGGACATCGAGGAGGAGTGCAAGCGCCAAGGAACTACTACACCATCCACGAGGGAAGGCTGGAAGCGACGACGAAAGAAGACGGAGCTGCTGAAGCTACAACGGTCGGACATCCGGGCCAGAGGCCGGACATCCGGCGCCTGTGCACCCGCCAAGGAGCTGCACCAACGGACGACCAACAACATCAGTGGCCGGACATCCGGTGCCAGCCCCGGACATCCGGCGCCTTGCCAAAGCCCGGACATTTGGCCTCTCCCCCAGAAATCCGGCAGCGGCGACAGAACACACCCGAAGTTTGGCCACTTCATCCCGGACATCGGCCGAGACCCCGGACATCTGGCACCTGCGCGTGCCTAACCGGGCCAAAGGACCATGTATCCCCCTCTCACTTACCCCTTCGTGGGCTAGCACTATATATACTCCTCCACCTCCTTCTACTTAGGGTCAACAAAGGGATAGCTCATTTGTATGTGAGCTTTGCTCCTACCACTCCTACTCTTGAGAGAGAGAGAGAGAGAGAGACCACTACTCCATTGGAGGCCAAGACATATATCTTGGAGAAGATCCTGCGGGATATCATCAAGACCCCCTCACGGGTGGACCCCCCATCAAGACCTCCTCATGGAGATGAACTCTACCTTGTAAATTTCCTTTTGTTGTTCATGTACCCTTGTGGATCTTGTGTGTTTGATTGTCTAGTGGATGTGTGATTGGACTTGTTCTTGAGTGTTTCCCCTTGTGATTTCTCCCCGTTCTCCTATGTGTTCTTCATGTTCTTCAAGGGATCCCACTCCAATCGTTAAAGATCGGCCTAAACCGGGTTAGCCCCGTATCAAGTACCCTCAAATTTGGCCTTAAGCGGGACTTTTTGGCCCTGAAAGTCAAAAAAAATCATTCGCCGCTGTTTTCGGACAAGTTTCTGAACCCATTAGAACTGCCTTTTGAAGGAAATTCGAGAGATTATGTTGCTCATAGACATTATCCCCCTGGTAGGGACAAACATAGATTTCTGTAGAGGCTCTATGATCCGGGCAATCTCATTTGGCCGTAAATTGAAGAAAATCCAGTGGATATATGCCTTATTCTCCTTGTTTTCGCCGGATGGCATGCTGTAACTCATGCGCGTGAAAGCCAAGTACAAAAGGGCATTCCTGGCATCGGTCAATATATATGTGGAACAATATCTCCACTATGAAGGACAAGAAATTTTGGGGCGGTCAGGCAAAAAGCATCACGGGAAAATGAAGTACTTTCAAGGACTGCCATAGAATGGACGGATGTTCACTAAAATGGTCAGAACTTTGTCATTTGGAGTCCGTGTTGGACCCACAAGTACTCAAACTGCTCGCGTCGAGCGTGCCAATCCAGAATACTCCCTGCTTGTTCCAGGAGGCCCGGTGTACCCTCAAATTCGGACTTAAGTAGGACTTTTTGGCCCTGAAAGTCAAAGAACATCATTCGCCGCTGTTTTTTGGACAAGTTTCTGAACCCATTGACACTTCCTTTTGAAGGAAATTCGAGAGATTTTGTTGCTTATAGACATTAACCCCCCTGGTAGGGATAAATGTACCTTTCTATAGATGCTCTATGATCCGGGCAATCTCATTTGGCCGTAAATTTAAAAAAATCCAGCGGCTATATGCCTTATTCTCCTTGTTTTCGCCGGATGGCATGTTGTAACTCATGCGCGTGAAAGCCAAGAACAAAAGTGTATTGCTGGCATCGGTCAATATATATGTGGAAACAATATCTCCACTATAGAGGACAAGAAATTTCGGGGCGGTCAGGGAAAAAGCATCACGGGAAAATGAAGTAATTTCAAGGACTGCCATAGAATGGACCGATGTTCACTAAAACAGTCATAACTTTGTCATTCGGTGTCCGTGTCGGACCCACAAGTACTCAAGTTGCTCACGGCGAGTGTGCAAATCTAGAAAATACTCCTGGCTTGTCCAAGGAGGCCCGGAGTACCCTCAAATTTGGCCTTAAGCAGGACTTTTTTTGCCCTGAAATTCAAAGAACATCATTCGCTGCTGTTTTTCGGACAAGTTTCTGAGCCCATTGGTACTTCCTTTTGAAGGAAATTTGAGAGATTATGTTGCTTTCTGCAGATAGACATCAGCCCCCCTTGTAGGGACAAACGAAGCTTTCTGCAGATGCTTTATGATCCGGGCAATCTCATTTGGTCGTAAATTGAAGAAAATCCAGCGGCTATATGCCTTATTCTGCTTGTTTTCACCAGATGGCATGATGTAATTCATGCGCATGAAAGCTAAGAACAAAAGGGTGTTCCTGTCTTCAGTCAATATATATGTGAAAACAATATCTCCACCATAGAGGACAAAAAATTTCAAGGCACTCATGCAAGAAGCATCACGGGAAAATGAAGTACTTTCGAGGACTACCATAGGATGGACCGATGTATAGTAAAATGGTCATAACTTTGTCATTCGGAGTCCGTGTCGGACCCACAAGTACTCAAACTTCTCGCGGCGAGCATGAAAATCCAGAAAATATTCCTTGCTTGCGCCAAGAGGAACAAAGTACCCTCAAATTTGGCCTTAAGAAGGACTTTTTGGCCCTGAAACTCAAAGAACATCATTCGTCGCTGTTTTTTGGACAAGTTTCTGAACCCATTGGCACTTCCTTTTGAAGGAAATTCGAGATATTATGTTGCTTATAGAAATTATCCCCCCTGCTAGGGACAAACATAGCTTTCTGCAGATGCTCTATGATCCGGTCAACCTCAATTAGCCATAAATTGAAGAAAATCCAGCGGCTATATGCCTTATTCTCCTTGTTTTCGCCGGATGGCATGCTGTATCTCATGTGCGTTAAAGCCAAGAACAAAAAGGCATTCCTGGCATCAGTCAATATACATGTGGAAACAATATCTCCACTATAGAGGACAAGAAATTTCGGGGTGGTCAGGCAAAAAGCGTCACGGGAAAATGAAGTATTTTCATGGACTGCTTTAGAATGGACCGATGTTCACTAAAACGGTCATAACTTTGTCATTCAGAGTCCGTGTCTGACCCACAAGTACTCAAACTGCTCGCGGTGATCATGCAAATCTAGAAAATACTACTGGCTTGTGCCAGGAGGCCCAGAGTACCCTCAAATTTGGCCTTAAGCATGACTTTTTGGTCCTGAAAGTCAAAGAACATCATTCGTCGTTGTTTTCGGACAAGTTTCTGAGCCCATTGCCACTTCCTTTTGAAGGAAATTCGAGAGATTATGTTGCTTATAGACATTAGCCCCCCTTGTAGGGACAAATGAAGCTATCTATAGATACTCTATGATCCGGGCAATCTCATTTGGCCGTAAATTGAAGAAAATCCAGCAGCTATATGCCTTATTCTCCTTGTTTTCGCCGGATGGCATGCTGTAACTCACGCGCTTTAAAGCCAAGAACAAAAGGGCGTTCTTGTTATCGGTCAATATATATGTGGAAACAATATCTCCACCATAGAGGACAAAAAATTTTAGGGCGGTCACGCAAAAAGTGTCGCGGGAAAATGAAGTACTTTCAAGGACTACCATAGAATGGACCGATGTTTAGTAAAACGGTCATAACTTTGTCATTCGAAGTCCGTGTCGGACCCACAAGTACTCAAACTTCTGGCGGTGAGCGTGCGAGTCCAAAAAATTCTCCTCGCTTGTGCCAGGAGGCCCGTAGTACCCTCAAATTCGGACTTAAGTAGGACTTTTTGGCCCTGAAAGTCAAAGAACATCATTCGCCGCTGTTTTTCGGACAAGTTTCTGAACCCATTGACACTTCCTTTTGAAGGAAATTCGAGAGATTATGTTGCTTATAGACATTAACCCCCCCCCCTGGTAGGGACAAACGTACCTTTCTGTAGATGCTCTACGATCTGGGCAATCTCATTTGGCCGTAAATTTAAAAAAATCTAGCGGCTATATGCCTTATTCTCCTTGTTTTCGCCAGATGGCATGTTGTTACTCATGCGCATGAAAGCCAAGAAAAAAGCGTATTGCTGGCACCGGTCAATATATATGTGGAAACAATATCTCCACTATAGAGAAAAAGAAATTTCGGGGCGGTCAGGCAAAAAGCGTCACGGGAAAATGAAGTAATTTCAAGGACTGTCATAGAATGGACCGATGTTCACTAAAACAGTCATAACTTTGTCATTCGGTGTCCGTGTCGGACCCACAAGTACTCAAGTTGCTCACGGCGAGCGTGCAAATCTGGAAAATACTCCTGGCTTGTCCCAGGATGCCCGGAGTACCCTCAAATTTGGCCTTAAGTAGGACTTTTTTTGCCCTAAAATTCAAAGAACATCATTCGCTGCTGTTTTTCGCACAAGTTTCTGAGCCCATTGGTACTTCCTTTTGAAGGAAATTCGAGAGATTATGTTGCTTTCTGCAGATAGACATCAGCCCCCCTTGTAGGGACAAATGAAGCTTTCTGCAGATGCTTTATGATCCGGGCAATCTCATTTGGCCGAAAATTGAAGAAAATCCAACGGCTATATGCCTTATTCTGCTTTTTTCGCCGGATGGCATACTGTAACTCATGCGCGTGAAGGCCAAGAACAAAAGGGCGTTCCTGTCTTCAGTCAATATATATGTGAAAACAATATCTCCACCATAGAGGACAAAAAATTTCAGGGCACTCAAGCAAGAAGCGTCACGGGAAAATGAAGTACTTTCAAGGACTACCATAGGATGGACCGATGTTCAGTAAAACGGTCATAACTTTGTCATTTGTTGTCCGTGTCGGACCCACAAGTACTCAAACTTCTCGCGGTGAGCGTACAAATCCAGAAAATATTCCTTGCTTGCGCCAGGAGTACCAGAGTACCCTCAAATTTGGCCTTAAGAAGGACTTTTTGGCCCTAAAAGTCAAAGAACATCATTCATCGTTGTTTTTTGGACAAGTTTCTGAACCCATTGGCACTTCCTTTTGAAGGAAATTCGAGAGATTATGTTGCTTATAGACATTAGCCCCCTGCTAGGGACAAACATAGCTTTCTGCAGATGCTCAATGATCCGGTCAATCTCATTTAGCCGTAAATTGAAGAAAATCAAGCGGCTATATGCCTTATTCTCCTTGTTTTCGCCGGATGGCATGCTGTAACTCATGCGCGTTGAAGCCAAGAACAAAAAGGCATTCCTGGCATCAGTCAATATATATGTGGAAACAATATCTTCACTATAGAGGACAAGAAATTTCGGGGTGGTCAGGCAAAAAGCGTCACGGGAAAATGAAGTATTTTCATGGACTGCCATAGAATGGACCGATGTTCACTAAAACGTCATAACTTTGTCATTCGTAGTCCATTACGGACCCACAAGTACTCAAACTGCTCGCGATGATTGTGCAAATCTAGAAAATACTCTTGGCTTGCACCAGGAGGCCCAGAGTACCCTCAAATTTGGCCTTAAGGAGGACTTTTTGGTCCTAAAAGTCAAAGAACATCATTCGCCGCTGTTTTTCGGACAAGTTTCTGAACCCATTGGCATTTCCTTTTGAAGGAAATTCGAGAGATTATGTTGCTTATAGACATCAGCCCCCCTTGTGGGGACAAATGAAGCTTTCTACAGATGCTCTATGATCCGGGCAATCTCATTTGGCCGTAAATTGAAGAAAATCCAGCGGGTATATGCCTTATTCTTCTTGTTTTCGCCGGATGGCATGATGTAACTCACGCACTTGAAAGCCAAGAACAAAAGGGCATTCCTGTCATCGGTCAATATATATGTGGAAACAATATCTCCACCATAGAGGACAAATTTTTTTAGGGCGGTCACGCAAAAAGCGTCGCGAGAAAATGAAGTACTTTCAAGGACTGCCATAGAATGGACCGATGTTCAGTAAAACGGTCATAACTTTGTCATTCGAAGTCCGCGTCAGACCCACAAGTACTCAAACTGCTGGCTGTGAGCGTGCGAATCCAGAAAATTCTCCTCGCTTGCGCCAAGAGGACTGGAGTACCATCAAATTTCGCCTTAAGCAGGACTTTTTGGCCCTAAAAGTCAAAGAACATCATTCGCTGCTGTTTTTTGGACAAGTTTCTGAGCCCATTGGCACTTCCTTTTGAAGGAAATTCGAGAGATTATGTTGCTCATAGACATTAGCCCCCCTGGTAGGGACAAACGTAGCTTTCTGCAGATGCTCTATGATCCGGAAAATCTCATTTGGCCGTAAATTGAAGAAAATCCAGCGGCTATATGCCTTATTCTCCTTGTTTTCACTGGATGGCATGTTGTAACTCATGCGCATGAAATCCAAGAACAAAAGGGTATTGCCGGCATCAGTCAATATATATGTGGAAACAATATCTCCACTATAGAGGACAAGAAATTTCGAGGCGGTCAGGCAAAAAGCGTCATGGGAAAATGAAGTAATTTCAAGGACTGCCATAGAATGGACCGATGTTCACTAAAACGGTCATAACTTTGTCATTCGGTGTCCGTGTCGGACCCACAAGTACTCAAGTTGCTTGTGGCGAGCGTGCAAATCTAGAAAATACTCCTGGATTGCGCCAGGAGGCCCGGAGTACCCTCAAATTTGGCCTTAAGCAAGACTTTTTGGCCCTGAAAGTCAAAGAACATCATTCGCTGCTCTTTTTTGGACAAGTTTATGAGCCCATTGTCACTTCCTTTTGAAGGAAATTCGAGAGATTATGTTGCTTTCTGCAGATAGACATCAGCCCCCATTGTAAGGACAAATGAAGCTTTCTGCAGATGCTTTATGATCCGGGCAATCTCATTTGGCCGAAAATTGAAGAAAATCCAATGGCTATATGCCTTATTCTGCTTGTTTTCACCGGATGGAATACTGTAACTCATGCGCGTGAAGCCCAAGAACAAAAGGGCGTTCCTGTCTTCAGTCAATATATATGTGAAAACAATATCTCCACCATAGAGGACAAAAAATTTTAGGGCACTCACGCAAGAAGCGTCATGGGAAAATGAAGTACTTTCAAGGACTACACTAGGATGCACCGATGTTCAGTAAAACGGTCATAACTTTGTCATTCGGAGTCCGTGTCAGACCCACAAGTACTCAAACTTCTCGCGACGAGCGTGCAAATCCAGAAAATACTCCTTGCTTGCGCCAGGAGGACTAGAGTACCCTCAAATTTGGCTTTAAGAAGGACTTTTTGGCCCTGAAAGTCAAAAAACATCATTCGCCACCGTTTTTCGGACAAGTTTCTGAACCCATTGGCACTTCCTTTTGAAGAAAATTCGAGAGATTATGTTGCTTATAGACATTATCCCCCCTGCTAGGGACAAACGTAGCTTTCTGCAGATGCTCTATGATCCGGGAATTGTCAGGACCCCGACTCGATGCCACATCGATCTAGCATGTAACACCTCATATCACTTTGCGGCCTCACGCACGGTATTCCCACGGGTGTCGTCTTACCTTTGCCCAGGACCGTTTGCGCCTTTTGGCACACGTATATGATAGTGTCGCTAGCATCCATATGGTAAAGAGCCCGGGCTGACATGGCTAGTCGTAAACCCAAAGTGGCACAGACTTACAAGGACAGGCATCCATGACCCAGCATCGAACGTGTCGGTCATCAGCAAGTGAATCCGGGCTGTAGCACTGGGCTAACAGGACTCCGGTAAACTGGGCTGTAGCGGGCTAACAGGACTCCGGTATCCATCACGTGACATTTCCCCGAAGGGACAGACACAGGAACGAAGAAGGACACATGCCGGCCAGCCTAAGTGTTCCGGAGCAGTAGCAAGCTACCAAGGCTCAGTGGAGACACTAGGAGACATTTCCCGATAAGAGAGGCTACTAAGAATAAACAACTAGATAGTCAGATCCCACACATACCAAGCATTTCAATCATACACGCAATATGCTCGATATGTGCAAATACAACAAGGCATCACAACATGACTCTACGACACCAGTACTTTATTTAAGGCTCAGAGAGCCATACATATCATACACACAAGTACGGGTCACACGACCCAGCATTCAAGTCATACAGACATACAAGCCAACAGCGGAAGTAACTTGTCTGAGTACAGACAACTAGTAAAATAAAAGAGGCTTGGGAAGCCTGGATATACTACGTGGTCCTTCACAAGCTCAGGGTCACCACATGGGCCTTGGTCTACTCATTGATGTCAACGTCTACGAAGAACCCATCAGAAGGGGTTGCAGCGTCTTCTGAAAAATGTAAATTAAAGCAACATGAGTACAAAGGTACTCAGCAAGACTTACATCAGATCCTACATACATGCACATTATCAAGAAGGGTTGGTGGGGTTATTGCAGCAAGCCAGCTTTGACTCTTGGCTAAGCTATCCTACGATACACCAACTTGAAATGGTTTTGCGCACACGAGTCCACTACTCACCACTTCAATACACCACCGAGGATCCACCTCTGTCATCCTACGGAAGAGCCATCCTTGGCACTCACGCTTATCTTGAGATTTTTAGTAGTATCAATTTACTTGTCTATGAACTGTATAGGCAACCAAGTAGTCCTTTACCCCGGACGCGGCTATTCAAATAGATAATGATAACCCTGTAGGGGTGTCCTTCTTCATACATGTTTCCACCACTTAGCGTCTGCACACGGCATGTGCTCGGCAGACTTCAAGCGAAAGCCGACGTGGGTGTAGACCACGACCTACCTAAACACCTAAGTCTCTAGTCCAGGTTTATCGCCTATCCAAGTTCCATCCGCAGGAAGTCCGGCCGAGGTTTCCCATACGGCCCCGAACGATGTGTATAGGGTTCCAGAGATACCTAACGGGTATCCGGTACACCGTGCCACGTACCTACCGCATCACAGCCCACCCCTACGGTCAGCGCTGTCCACGGCCTCCAGTAGGCTACAAACACCAGAAACTACTTGCAACTCCTGGACAGAGGACTAAAGTGAATAAGGAGTCGAGCGGGGTCATATTTCAGGGCCCAATGCATGGTAGTAGCTGAATCTTAAATCACGCATACAGATCTCAGTGCTTAAGGTCGGCTTCAATGAAACAACCCACCATGTACTCCTACATGGCCTCTCATCGATACCTTTACCAAATCGTGTTCACCACATCACTCTCATTACCGGCATGATCATTTCACTCTAGCCCATCACCCAGATGAACCAGACCTGACACGACTCTAATCATAGCAGGCATAGCAAGGTAGGAACAACACATACATATGGCTCAATCAACTCCTACACATGCTAGTGGGTTTCATCTAGTTACTGTGGCAATGACAGGTCATGCAGAGGAATGGGTTCAACTACCGTAGCACACAGCAGTTTGAAACGTGTTGTCTTAATGCAGTAAAAGAGAGCAGAAGCGAGAACAGGGGATTGTACCGATATGATCAAATGGTTGGTTGCTTGCCTGATGGGTCGATGCACTGATATGGTTCTTCGTTAGGGTAATCGTGGTACTCCTCGGAGGCAGAACCTGCCGCAAAGAGCACCGATACACAACATCACCAAACAATATGCAACAATATGATGCATGCATGAGACATGGCAATATGAGTGTGTTGGGCTAATGCAACTAAGACCAGATGGGTTTGAACCATTTTGAACCAAAGATTCAATTTCCAAACTCATATATGGTCATTTAAGGTGCTTTAACTTGTTCTTCAATAAACAGTAGGTTAGCTTGTTTAAACATGCATAAAACCAGTACAGATGGATAGGTTGGATTTTTCTGATCATTTTTCATATATAACACTTTGCATTTGGAGCTATGGTTGAATTGCTATGAATTTTTGAAGTTTAGAACATTTTCTAAAATTTATAAATCATTTTAGATTTATTTTAATTCCAGAAAAGGATTACTGCGTCAGCATGATGTCATGCTGACCTCAGCAAGTCAACGGACTGGTCCAGGTCAAACTGACCAGTGGGTCCAGGGTGTCAGTGCAATTAGTTTAACTAAAAAAATAATTAGAACTAAACCGGATTAGTTAACAGGGCTGGCCCCACCTGTCATTGACTCAACAGAGTCAACCAGGGCCCACCCATGGTCAAAGTCAAGTCGGCTGCACCGGCGTTTAGCCGCCGGCGAGCCCGACGCGGCGGCAGAAGTGATTTTGGCCGTTCCGGCCACCAAATGGGCCGCGGAAGGCGTCTAAGTGGAGCTGGGGACAAACCGCAGCTCTTGGTGGAGTTAGTTGGGGTCGGGGTGGCCGGAATCGGCGCCGGCAACGACCTAGGCGGCCGCCGGAGTTCGGGTGGAGGCGAACTCGGGGCTAGGGTGTGCGGTGAGGTGCGGGGAGTGTATGGTTAGACCCTACGCGACGTGGTGAGTGCGATGGACACCGAGAGGTGACTGGAGGATGGCCGGGAGCACGTCGGCGGTGCGTGCGGTGATCTTCGTGCGGTTGCTACACAGCTCGGGGGCGAGATTTGAAGGGAAGGGGAGGTAGCTAGGCTCACAGGGCACTCGTGGAGGCAACCGGCGGGGTCGGGGACGGAGTGATGCGGCGACGGCGTTGAAGGGGATCTCCGGCGACGGCGGACTCGGGCGAAGTCGGTGCGGTGGACTCGGGCCACACGAGCATGCGGGGCTCGGCTAACTCGACGAAGAGGATGGTGGCGGAGCTCCTAGACACGGCGAGACGGAGCACGGACGACGGGGAGCGCGGCTACGGCGATGGGGCGGCGGCGGTGGCATCGGCCATGGCTGGGGAGCGCGAGGGGGAGGAGCTGGGGAGGAGAGGAGATGTCCGAGGGGTTCGGGGGAGAGAGGGGGATCGATCCCCGTCATCAGCTGGACGAGGGGAGCGGCGAGGCGGCGGGCAGCTGCGTGGCACGCATGCTATGCTCGCCGTCGAGCAGCTGCCTGCCTGCCTGGCCAAGCCAAGCAGCTCGCTGGAGCGGTGGCTGGGCTGGGCCGGCAGGTGGGACTGATAGGTGGCGCCAGGTAAGTTTTTCCTATTTTCTTGTTTCTGTTTTTATTCTGTAAGTTTGTTGAATTTCTAAAAATACCTAGGCAACTCCAAAATCTACCAAACTGCACCTGGTCCTTAGTTGGAATATTTCCAGCAAGGAACATTTTAGTTTGGGAATATTTGAGCATTTGAAATATTTTATAAATTTTAAATGCCCAAATTCAAATATTTATGACTTAATTCAAAGACCTTAGGATGACCTAGAAAAGTGTGCATCACTTTTGGCAGAGGTTCTGAACCAAGACAAAAATGATGGACATTTTGGAAGGGCATTTCAGGTTCACTGAAAATATTTTTGGTAAACCCTAGTTGGATTCAGAGGGGGCTGGGGGTTCTGTCATCCCCATTTCAAGTTTCTGATGAAAGAATAGACATGATGCAACACTCTAATGCATGAACTAGCTAGGGTGTGACAACTCACCCCCACTCAAAAGAATCTCTTCCCGAGATTTAGGTTCCTCTGGAAAGAAGGCGGGGTACTCAAGTCGAAGACGATCCTCCCTTTCCCAAGTTGCTTCCTTCTCAGAATGGTGCAACCATTGAACCTTGAGAAACTTGATATTATGACGTCGAGTGGTACGCTCGGCTTGATCGAGGATATGAACGGGGTACTCTTGATACGTGAGGTTATCTTGAAGATCAAGCATTTCGCGGTCCACTCCACGGATAGGATCCGAGAAGCAACGCCTGAGTTGAGAAACGTGGAAGACATCGTGGACTCTGGAAAGATGCGGAGGTAGTTCCAATTGGTAGGTAACTTCTCCTCGTTTAGCAAGAATGCGAAAGGGTCCAATGTAGCGAGGAGCCAATTTGCCCTTGATACCGAAGCGATGGGTTCCCTTCAGAGGAGTAACCCGAAGGTAAGCCTTCTCGTCAACCTCAAAAGTCATAGCCTTATGTTTTCGGTCGTATTGACTCTTTTGACGAGATTGGGCTGTTTTCAACTTTTCACAAACAATGCAAACTTGCTCTTCTGCTTCCTGGATCATGTCCGGGCCAAAGAATTGTCTTTCCCCGGTTTCTGACCAGTTAAGAGGCATTCGACACCTTCCTCCATAGAGAACTTCAAAAGGGGCTTTACCCAAGCTAGATTGATAGCTGTTGTTATAAGCAAATTCGGCAAATGGTAGGCATTTCTCCCAATCCATTCCGAACGAGATAACAGAAGCTCGAAGCATGTCTTCTAGAATCTGGTTGACACGTTCTACTTGACCACTTTATTGAGGGTGAAAAGCAGTGCTGAAGGAAAGGCGGGTTCCCATAGCATTTTGGAAACTTTCCCAAAATCGAGAGGTAAAGAGACTTCCTCGATCCGAGTTAATTTCCAGTGGAACACCGTGGAGAGACACTATTCGGGAGATGTATAAGACTGCTAATTGACTAGCGGTTATACTCTCGCGAACAGGTAAGAAATGGGCTACTTTGGAAAGACGATCGACAACGACGAAGATAGCGTTATTCCCTCTCTTGGTCCTGGGAAAACCGGTAATGAAATCCATACCAATTTTGTCCCATTTCCATTCAGGAATAGCTAAGGGTTGAAGGGTGCCAGCAGGCCGTTGATACTCTGCTTTTACACGACGACAGACGTCGCAGCTAGCAACAAACTGAGCAATGTCTCTCTTCATCCTAGTCCACCAGAACCTCTGGCGTAGGTCCTGATACATCTTAGTACTACCGGGATGAATGGTGAGAGGAGATTCATGAGCCTCCTTAAGGATCAACTGCCGTAGATGCTGGTTCTTGGGAACCACTAAACGGTTCTCAAAGTACACAACACCATGATCATTTGTGGAGAAACACCTAGCACCTCCGCTAGCAATGTTCTCCTTGATCCTAGATATTCCTTTATCTCGCTTTTGGGCAGCGATGATTTGATCCGTAAGAGTAGGTTTCTCCACCAAGGTGGAAAGGAATCCTTGAGGAACAATGTGAAGGTTAAGCTTCCGAAATTCCTCATGGAGAAGCGGTTGATTTTGTTGTAACATCAGATTGTTACAATAAGATTTACGACTTAGCGCATCAGCCATGACGTTGGCTTTTCCTGGGGTGTAAGTTATCCCTAAGTCGAAATCTGTGATCAACTCAACCCAACGTCTTTGCCTGAGATTCAAATCCGGTTGGGTGAAGATGTACTTCAAACTTTGGTGATCGGTGAAGATTTCGCAACGATTACCGAGGAGGTAATGTCGCCAGGTTTTAAGTGCATAGACTACAGCTGCAAGCTCTAGGTCATGAGTAGTATAATTCTCCTCATGTGGGTGCAATTGCCGTGAAGCATAAGCAATTACGTGACGATCTTGCATAAGAATGCAACCTAGTCCTTATCGCGAGGCGTCGCAATAGATAACAAAGTCCTTAGAGAAATCTGGTGGTACCAATACGGGAGCAGATGTCAGGCGTCTTTTCAGTTCGTGAAAGCTGTGCTCACATTGTGGAGTCCACTCGAACTTTTTATCTTTCTTGAGGAGTTCAGTTAGAGGTTTGGCAACTTTGGAGAAGTTCTCGAGAAAGCGACGACAATAGCTCGCCAAGCCAAGGAAACTCCGAACTTGCTTGACCGATTCAGGTGGAGTCCAATTAAGGACGGCTTGAACTCGCTCGGGATTAACAGCAATACCTTTACCAGAAATTACATGTCCTAGATAGGTCACTTCTGGCAACCAAAATTCACATTTAGAGAACTTGGCATAAAGGCGATGCTCTCGAAGTTTCATCAACACTAGCCTTAGATGTTCGGCATGTTCTTCCTCGTTCTTGGAGTAGATGAGTATATCATCGAGGTAGACCATGACGAATTTATCCAAATACTCCATGAAGATTGAGTTCATTAACCGAGAAAAGGTGGCTGGGGCGTTGGTTAAACCGAAGGACATGACGGTGTACTCATATTGGCCATAACGAGTAACAAAGGCCGTTTTAGGAATGTCCCCGTTCCAGATTTTGATTTGATGGTAGCCCAACCTCAAATCCATTTTAGAGAAGACTGAGGATCTAGCGAGCTGATCATACAGGTCGTTGATCCTAGGGAGCGGATATTTGTTCTTGATTGTGACCAAGTTGACTGGTCGATAATCTACAACCATCCGGTCCGTACCATCCTTCTTTTTGACAAAGAGGACGGGGCAAGCCCATGGAGACGAACTAGGTCAGATGAAACCCTTTTTCAAGGACTCATCGAGTTGTTTCTTAAGCTCGGCTAGTTCTAGTGGTGCCATCTTATAGGGTCTTCTAGCAATCGGGACAGTTCCTGGAATGAGATCTATCACGAACTCAACATCTCTGTCAGGTGGAACACCTGGCAATTCCTCTGGGAAGACATCCGGAAAGTCATAGACTATCGAGACGTCTTCGAGGTCTGGCAGGGGACTGGCCTTAAGAGAATATAGCTGTCGCTTGGCTACCCGGGCCAAGACATTGACTATCTTTCCTGAAGGATGTGTGAGTTGAACAGTCCTAGAGAAACAATCAATTTTAGCATGATGGGCTGACATCCAGTCAATGCCCAAAATGATATTAATATCCAAAGATTTGAGGGCTATCATAGATGCGAGGAAGACAAGCCTGTCGACTTGAATTTCATTCCCATGGCTTACTCTAGAAGTTTGCCATTTGGATCCCGGGGTTTGAATTACCATAGAGGTGGGCATCTCACAAAATGTGGTGTTATGCAGACGAGCATAGCTCTCGGATATAAATGAATGAGATGCTCCTGTATCGAAAAGAACAGACGTCGGGTGGCAATTAACAAGGAGCGTACCAAGAACGACGTTGGGATCCTCTTGAGCTTCTTCGGCAGAGATACAGTTGACATGGCCACGTGCAGCGGTGGCCGGCTTGGTGTAGAACACTTTCCCTGTCGACTTGCCACGGCCAACAGCTTTTCCAGACTGGTTGGGGTTGGTCTGGGGACACTCGCGCAGATAGTGGCCTGATTCCCCACACTTAAAGCAAGTCACAGAGCTGGTACGTGGGGGAGCACTGTTGGTTGGACCACCATAGGGCTTGGTTGGTGCAAACTGTTGAGCGGGGCGAGGCGCCTGGAAGGATGGCCTCGGTGTGAACCTGGGTGGCAGGGCAGTGTTAGGCACCCACACGCGGCTCTTCTGAGGACCAGCACCGGATGAGGAACCCATGTCACGGTCATGCTTGCATGTTGCTTCATAATCGGTCTGACCAGACTCAGCACTGATGGCTTTGTTAACAAGCTTCTAAAAAGATGTGCACTCATGCAGACGGAGGTCGCGGCGAAGCTCAGGACTAAGTCCCTTACAGAACCTTGCTTGCTTCTTGGCATCGGTAGAAACTTCCTCAGTTGCATATCGTGCAAGGTTACCAAACTCCCTGCTGTAAGCGTCAACAGAGAGTCGACCTTGAGTGGAACTGCAGAACTCCTCACGCTTACGGTCCATGAGGCCCTCCGGAATGTGATGTTCATGGAAAGCCTCGCTGAATTCAGCCCAAGTAGTGACATGGCCCGCTGGGCGCATAGCTCCATAGTTCTCCCACCATAGACTGGCGGGGCCTTCAAGATGATATGCAGCAAAGGTGACCTTATCAGCCTCAGCTACTAACGCAGAACGCAGTTTGTGAGTAATACTGCGAAGCCAGTCGTCGGCGTCGAGAGGCTCGACGGAGTGGTGGAAAGTGGGTGGATGTAACTTGATGAAATCACTGAGTGACACCAAGTTATTCCTCTGATGGTGTGCTGTGTTTTGCTCGATGCGCTCCAACAAACGGTTAGTCTCCCGCTTGTTTCTCTCAGCTTCTAGCATAACTTCGGCCAGAGAGGGTGGTTGAGGCAGGTTTGTTCCCCCAGCTCTGCTGCCTTCGGCCTGCTCTGGGGGAGCAGGGTTGGTGCGGGTGTTAACCATCCTAGGAAAACAAGACAAAGGTTTA
Source organism: Triticum aestivum (assembly GCF_018294505.1). Taxonomy (NCBI): domain Eukaryota; kingdom Viridiplantae; phylum Streptophyta; class Magnoliopsida; order Poales; family Poaceae; genus Triticum; species Triticum aestivum. Next base: position 352,103,656 of record NC_057801.1, read on the forward strand.
GTCCAGGATGATAGGATTTTGACATAGAAATGTAGAATGTAATGGATAACTTGGAATGTAAGATGATCATCCGTATGACATGGTAGATACAGAAACTGCTTCTTTTATTCCATCGTCATACACACCATACAAGGTTTAGTACAGAACCAAACAAAGTACTACTATGGTGAAAAGAGGATTACATCTCATCGGAGGCATTCCGAGCTCCTATACATTATTTTTCTACACCTCCGGAAGGCGGTACAAGCTAAGGCATATCCCACGTGTCATGCAGGACGGTGGACGATACAGCTAGTAAGATACTAGTGATACTACTACTAACTCAGACAGCTCCGTAGTAGTCTTCATAGAAGTCACCTCCATAGCCTGGAAGCTCAACGTGATCATCCGGAAACAGTCGGTCCCGCGGAGCTTGTGGACCATAGGGACTAGGATGAGGTCTTGGACCAATAAACGATGGCCTGCGGGGACCATGAGGTGGGGTGATGCCTCCTACATCACACCAATCCATCACGTCTGGCAGAGCAGATCTCACAGGATAGAGATCTCGCATATCCATATATCCCGCTTGCACAACCGGTGCAAACCGAGTCAAAGTGGCCCAATGATCAGCACGGGTATTGAAAAGCTCTAGCCTCAAGGCCCGATTTTCACGGTCCTTGTCTTCAAGCAACTGTGCAGTGGTGCTGGTCCGTGAATCCTCCTGAGTGGAGTCAGCATAGATAGCCTGGAGATACCCTTGTGCTCCCGGAAGTGATGCTGGCATATACCGGAAGTCAGAGTCCCAAAATAGGCCAGTCCTGACTCGCATGATGGTCATCATAGAGTAGGCAGCATCCTGCACAGCCATCTCAATAGTAACCCCGAGTCCATAGGAGCAGTGAAGGGGCTCGGTAGATCCAGGATAAGATGGAAATATCCTGACAGTGCAAAGATATTGACTTTGATTAAAGTCTCGGAATTGCTCTTCGACCGTGTACTCAGGATACCAACGGTACCCTGCCTCAGTCATTACCCTAACCAACATGGCAGTATGGCCGGGTACATCTACACATCGAGTCAAACGAACCACTTGATTCTAAGGACGGGACGCCATCTGGAACATGATAAACACAAGCTATTAAGATTTCTAGTAGAAATTGGATAGCATAACGGCTGTAAATGCTCAAAAGGGATTTTGAGGCATTTGACAAAGAATTGCATAGACACTCAACAACATCATATCAAGGTTCTGGGTCCATCTTAGCAACATAGTGGGGTAGTAGAGCTGAACTAGGCTTGTATCCATCAAACCTATAAGGTACTACTGATTAGTAACACGTGAACCTAATAAAGAGAAGAGATCCTAATTCCTTAACCCCCGGTGGAAGAATAGACTGACTCAGATCAGAATGTCATGAGATAGAGAAGTAAAAGAGCCTTACGTTCCATCCCACAATCAATTCCCCTACATATAACTAAGAATTTCTAGACTCAACATCGACCAGTTTGGCTTGGAGAACCTACAGGCAGTCCGGCTCTAATGCCAACGCTGTCAGGACCCCGACTCGATGCCACATCGATCTAGCATGTAACACCTCATATCACTTTGCGGCCTCACGCACGGTATTCCCACGGGTGTCGTCTTACCTTTGCCCGAGACCGTTTGCGCCTTTTGGCACACGTATATGATAGTGTCGCTAGCATCCATATGGTAAAGAGCCCGGGCTGACATGGCTAGTCGTAAACCCAAAGTGGCACAGACTTACAGGGACAGGCATCCATGACCCAGCATCGAACGTGTCGGTCATCAGCAACTGAATCCGGGCTGTAGCACTGTGCTAACAGGACTCCGGTAAACCGGGCTATAGCGGGCTAACAGGACTCCGGTATCCATCGCGTGACATTTCCCCGAAGGGACAGACACAGGAATGAAGAAGGACACATGCCGGCCAGCCTAAGTGTTCCGGGGCAGTAGCAAGCTACCAAGGCTCAGTGGAGACACTAGGAGACATTTCCTGGTAAGAGAGGCTACTAAGAATAAACAACTAGATAGTCAGATCCCACACATACCAAGCATTTCAATCATACACGCAATATGCTCGATATGTGCAAATACAACAAGGCATCACAACATGACTCTACGACACCAGTACTTTATTTAAGGCTCAGAGAGCCATACATATCATACACACAAGTACGGGTCACACGACCCAGCATTCAAGTCATACAGACATACAAGCCAACAACGGAAGTAACTTGTCTGAGTACAGACAACTAGTAAAATAAAAGAGGCTTGGAAAGCCTGGCTATACTACGTGGTCCTTCACAAGCTCAGGGTCACCACCTGGGCCTCGGTCTACTCATCGATGTCAACGTCTATGAAGAACCCATCATAAGGGGTTGCAGCGTCTTCTGAAAAATGTAAATTAAAGCAACATGAGTACAAAGGTACTTAGCAAGACTTACATCAGATCCTACATACATGCACATTATCAAGAAGGGTTGGTGGGGTTATTGCAGCAAGCCAGCTTTGAATCTTGGCTAAGCTATCCTACGATACACCAACTTGAAATGGTTTTGCGCACACGAGTCCACTACTCACCACTTCAATACACCACCGAGGATCCACCTCCGTCATCCTACGGAAGAGCCATCCTCGGCACTCACGCTTATCTTGAGATTTTTAGTAGTATCCATTTACTTGTCTATGAACTGTATAGGCAACCAAGTAGTCCTTTACCGCGGACGCGGCTATTCAAATAGATAATGTTAACCCTGCAGGGGTGTACTTCTTCATACATGTTTCCACCACTTAGCGTCTGCACACGACATGTGCTCGGCAGACTTCAAGCGAAAGCCGACGTGGGTGTAGACCACGACCTACCTAAACACCTAAGTCTCTAGTCCAGGTTTATCGCCTATCCAGGTTCCATCCGCAGGGAGTCCGTCCGAGGTTTCCCATACGGCCCCGAACGATGTGTACAGGGTTCCCGAGATACCTAACGGGTATCCGGTACACCGTGCCACGTACCTACCGCATCACAGCCCACCCCTACGGTCAGCGCTGTCCACGGCCTCCAGTAGGCTACAAACACCAGAAACTACTTGCAACTCCTGGACAGAGGAGTAAAGTGAATAAGAAGTCGAGCGGGGTCATATTTCAGGGCCCAATGCATGGTAGTAGCTGAATCTTAAATCACGCATACAGATCTCAGTGCTTAAGGTCGGCTTCAATGAAACAACCCACCATGTACTCCTACATGGCCTCTCATCGATACCTTTACCAAATCGTGTTCACCACATCACTCTCATTACCGGCATGATCATTTCACTCTAGCCCATCACCCAGATGAACCAGACCAGACACGACTCTAAGCATACCAGGCATAGCAAGGTAGGAACAACACATACATATGGCTCAATCAACTCCTACACATGCTAGTGGGTTTCATCTAGTTACTGTGGCAATGACAGGTCATGCAGAGGAATGGGTTCAACTACCGTAGCACACAGCAGTTTGAAACGTGTTGTCTTAATGCAGTAAAAGAGAGCAGAAGCGAGAACAGGGGATTGTACCGATATGATCAAATGGTTGGTTGCTTGCCTGATGGGTCGATGCACTGATATGGTTCTTCGTTAGGGTAATCGTGGTACTCCTCGGAGGCAGAACCTGCCGCAAAGAGCACCGATACACAACATCACCAAACAATATGCAACAATATGATGCATGCATGAGACATGGCAATATGAGTGTGTTGGGCTAATGCAACTAAGACCAGATGGGTTTGAACCATTTTGAACCAAAGATTCAATTTCCAAACTCATATATGGTCATTTAAGGTGCTTTAACTTGTTCTTCAATAAACAGTAGGTTAGCTTGTTTAAACATGCATAAAACCAGTACAGATGGATAGGTTGGATTTTTCTGATCATTTTTCATATATAACACTTTGCATTTGGAGCTATGGTTGAATTGCTATGAATTTTTGAAGTTTAGAACATTTTCTGAAATTTATAAATCATTTTAGATTTATTTTAATTCCAGAAAAGGATTACTGCGTCAGCATGATGTCATGCTGACCTCAGCAAGTCAACGGACTGGTCCAGGTCAAACTGACCAGTGGGTCCAGGGTGTCAGTGCAATTAGTTTAACTAAAAAAATAATTAGAACTAAACCGGATTAGTTAACAGGGCTGGGCCCCACCTGTCATTGACTCAACAGAGTCAACCAGGGCCCACCCGTGGTCAAAGTCAAGTCGGCTGCACCGGCGTTTAGCCGCCGGCGAGCCCGACGCGGCGGCGGAAGTGATTTTGGCCGTTCCGGCCACCAAATGGGCCGCGGAAGGCGTCTAAGTGGAGCTGGGGACAAACCGCAGCTCTTGGTGGAGTTAGTTGGGGTCGGGGTGGCCGGAATCGGCGCCGGCGACGACCTAGGCGGCCGCTGCAGTTCGGGTGGAGGCGAACTCGGGGCTAGGGTGTGCGGTGAGGTGCGGGGAGTGTATGGTTAGACCCAACGCGACGTGGTGAGTGCGATGGACACCGAGAGGTGACCGGAGGATGGCCGGGAGCACGTCGGCGACGATCTCCGCGGCGGTGCGTGCGGTGATCTTCGTGCGGTAGCTACATTGCTCGGGGGCGAGAGTTGAAGGGAAGGGGAGGTAGCTAGGCTCACAGGGCACTCGTGGAGGCAACCGGCGGGGTCGGGGACGGACTGATGCAGCGACGGTGTTGAAGGGGATCTCCGGCGACGGCGGACTCGGGCGAAGTCGGTGCGGTGGACTCGGGCCACACGAGCACGCGGGGCTCGGCTAGCTCGACGAAGAGGATGGCGGCGGAGCTCCTAGACACGGCGAGACGGAGCACGGACGGCGGGGAGCGCGGCTACGGCGATGGGGCGGCGGCGGTGGCGTCGGCCATGGCTGGGGAGCGCGAGGGGGAGGAGCTGGGGAGGAGAGGAGATGTCCGAGGGGTTCGAGGGAGAGAGGGGGATCGATCCCCGTCATCAGCTGGACGAGGGGAGCGGCGAGGCGGCGGGCAGCTACGTGGGCCTGCCTGCCTGGCCAAGCCAAGCAGCTCGCTGGAGCGGTGGCTGGGCTGGGCCGGCAGGTGGGCCTGCTAGGTGGCGCCAGGTAAGTTTTTCCTATTTTCCTGTTTCTGTTTTTATTCTGTAAGTTTGCTGAATTTCTAAAAATACCTAGGCAACTCCAAAATCTACCAAACTGCACCTGGTCCTTAGTTGGAATATTTCCAGCAAGGAACATTTTAGTTTGGGAATATTTGAGCATTTGAAATATTTTATAAATTTTAAATGCCCAAATTCAAATATTTATGACTTAATTCGAAGACCTTAGGATAACCTAGAAAATTGTGCATCACTTTTGGCAGAGGTTCTGAACCAAGACAAAAATGATGGACATTTTGGAAGGGCATTTCAGGTTCATTGAAAATATTTTTGGTAAACCTAGTTGGATTTAGAGGGGGCTGGGGGTTTTGCCATCCCCATTTCAAGTTTCTAATGAAAGAATAGACATGATGCAACACTCTAATGCATGAACTAGCTAGGGTGTGACATGAATCTCATATGCCTTATTCTCCTTGTTTTCGCCGGATGGCATGCTGTAACTCATGCGCGTCAAAGCCAAGAACAAAAAGGCATTCCTAGCATCAGTCAATATATATGTGGAAACAATATCTCCACTATAGAGGACAAGAAATTTCGGGGTGGTCAGGCAAAAAGCGTCACGGGAAAATGAAGTATTTTCATGGACTGTCATAGAATGGACCGATGTTCACTAAAACGGTCATAACTTTGTCATTTGGACTCCGTGTCGGACCCACAAGTACTCAAACTTCTCGCGGTGATCGCACAAATCTAGAAAATACTCCTGGCTTGCGCCAGGAGGCCCAGAGTACCCTCAAATTTGGCCTTAAGCATGACTTTTTGGTCCTGAAAGTCAAAGAACATCATTCGCCGTTGTTTTTCGGACAAGTTTCTGAGCCCATTGGCACTTCCTTTTGAAGGAAATTCGAGAGATTATGTTGCTTATAGACATCAGCACCCCTTGTAGGGACAAATGAAGCTTTCTACAGATGCTCTATGATCCGGGCAATCTCATTTGGCCGTAAATTGAAGAAAATTCAGCGGCTATATGCCTTATTCTCCTTGTTTTCGCCGGATGGCATGCTGTAACTCACGGGCGTGAAAGCCAAACAAAAGGGCATTCCTATCATCGGTCAATATATATGTGGAAACAATATCTCCACCATAGAGGACAATTTTTTTAGGGCGGTCACGCAAAAAGCATCACGGGAAAATGAAGTACTTTCAAGGACTGCCATAGAATGGACTGATGTTCAGTAAAACGGTCATAACTTTGTCATTAGAAGTCTGTGTCGGACCCACAAGTACTAAAACTGTCGGCGGTGAGCGTGCGAATCCAGAACATTCTCCTAGCTTGCGCAAAGAGGACCAGAGTACCCTCAAATTTCGCCTTAAGCAGTACTTTTGGGCCCTGAAAGTCAAAGAACATCATTCACCGCTGTTTTTTGGACAAGTTTCTAAGCCCATTGGCACTTCCTTTTGAAGGAAATTCGAGAGATTTTGTTGATCATAGACATTAGCCCCACTGGTAGGGACAAATGTAGCTTTCTGCAGATGCTCTATGATCCGGGCAATCTCATTTGATCAAAAATTGAAGAAAATCCAGTTGCTATATGTTTTATTCTCCTTGTTTTCGCTGGATGGCATGCTATAACTCATGCGCGTGAAAGCCAAGAACAAAAGGGCATTCCTGTCATCGGTCAATATATAGGTGGAAGCAATATCTCCACTATAGAGGACGAAAAATTTCAGGGCGGTCAGGCAAAAAGCGTCACGGGAAAATGAAGTACTTTAAAGGACTGCCGTAGAATGGACCGATGTTCAAAAAAACGGTCATAACTTTGTCATTTGAAGTTCGTGTCGGGCCCACAAGTACTCAAACTGCTCGGGGTGAGCATGTGAATCCAGAAAATACTCCTCGCTTGCGTGACGAGGCCTGGAGTACCCTCGAATTTGGCCTTAAGCAGGACTTTTTGGCCCTGAAAGTTAAAGAACATCATTCACCGCTATTTTTCGGACAAGTTTTAGAAACCATTGGCACTGCCTTTTGAAGTAATTACGAGAGATTATGTTGCTCATAGACATTAGCCCCCATAGTAGGGATAAACGTAGCTTTCTGTAGATGCTCTATGATCCGGGCAATCTCATTTGGCCATAAATTGAAGAAAATCCAGCGGCTATGCGCCTTATTCTCCTTATTTTCACCGGATGGCATGTTGTAACTCATGCTCGTGAAAGCCAAGGGCAAAAGGGCATTCCTGGCATCGGTCGATATATATGTGGAAACAATATCTCCACTATAGAGGACAAGAAATTTCGGGGCTGTCAGGCAAAAAGTAGCACGGGAAAATGAAGTACTTTCAAGGACTGCCATAGAATGGACCGATATTCAGTAAAATGGTCATAACTTTGTCATTCGAAGTCCGTGTCGGACCCACAAGTACTCAAACTGCTCGTGGCGAGCGTGGGAATCCAGAATACTCCCTGCTTGTGCCAGGAGGCCCGGAGTACCCTCAAATTCAGACTTAAGTAGGACTTCCTGGCCCTAAAAGTCAAAGAACATCATTCGCCACTGTTTTTCAGACAAGTTTCTGAACCCATTGGCACTTCCTTTTGAAGGAAATTCGAGAGGTTATGTTGCTTATAGACAATAGACCCCCTGAAAGTGACAAACGTAGCTTTCTGCAGATGCTCTATGATCCGGGCAATCTCATTTGGTTGTAAATTAAAGAAAATCCAGCGGCTATATGCCTTATTCTCCTTGTTTTCGCCGGATGGCATGTTGTAACTCATGCACGTGAAAGCCAAGGACAAAAGGGCATTCCTGGCATCGGTCGATATATATGTGGAAACAATATCTCCACTATAGAGGACAAGAAATTTTGGGGCGCTCAGGCAAAAAGCGTCACGGGAAAATGACGTACTTTCAAGGACTGCCATAGAATGGACCGATGTTCACTAAAACGGTCATAACTTTGTCATTCGTAGTCCGTGTCGGACCCACAAGTACTCAAACTGCTCGTGGCAAGCATGCGAATCCAGAATACACGCTGCTTGTGCCAGGAGGTCTGGAGCACCCTCAAATTCGGACTGAAGTACGACTTTTTGGCCCTGAAAGTCAAAGAACATCATTTGCCGCTGTTTTTCGGACAAGTTTCTGAACCCATTGGCACTTCCTTTTGAAGGAAATTCAAGAGGTTATGTTGCTTATAGACATTAGCCCCCCTGGTAGGGACAAACATACCTTCGTGCACATGCTTTATGATCCGAGCAATCTCATTTGGTCGTAAATTGAAGAAAATCCAGCGGCTATATGCCTTATTCTCCTTGTTTTCGCCGGATGGCATGCTCTAACTCATGCGCGTGAAAGCCAAGAATAAAAGGGCATTCCTGGCATCGGTCAATATATGATAGAGGAGGGGTGTCCCGATCTTTTGATGAGATGATAACTATCGATTTGGTGGAGACGACTTTGAAGATCCGACTACAAATGTGCACGATGTTGCGCCTTAGCAATCGCTAAACCAACTCTGAGAGGTTATTGACCACGCAAGAGCACGATTAACCTGACCACGAAGGTCTATTCCTGTAAGCAATCGAAGAAGAAGCAAGAATATGATAAAGCAATCTGAATATTGCAAATATATATGAAGTACTGATAAAGGTGGGGATCCGTAAGCGGTCTTGGTCTGGTCGTTGGACACAAACGAAGTACACGAAGTTGCAATGGCTAAATTTTAACTAAACAAATCCCCAGCAAAAGGTACTAGATGGATCTACTTATATAGGAGCAAGGGGTGGCAGCCAAGGAGGTGGGAGAACGTCCCAAGGCAGCCTAGAACCAACCCTAGGTTATACAAGGCTCATGGGCCCAAGTGGAGGTGATGCAACACCTTTGGACTTGTTGTTTGACTCAGATTCTGCTGCAGCGTCTGATTGTTTCGTTGATATCTCAATGCTCCGGACAAATTTGAAGGTGCATCCAATGGGGCTGGAAAGAGCACGAAATCTACTTTCCAACAAAAAAAAGAATCACACAAGCACTATAATCAATCGTGCGGTTGGGTTACCCACGCCCGTATTGATGAGAATCCCGGAATAAGGGGACACGATCTCTGCTTTGACAAGACGTGCCAAGGAAACCGCCTCGCTAAACGCGCTGAGGTGGAACAATAAAAACGATTCGAATAAAGGCTTGGCCGTGGTGTGATGTCACGCCATGAAATACGTCAACAGATTGAAATTGTGTAAATATTATTCTCTCTACGGTATTATGTGGAACTTATTTTGCAGAGCCGGACACTATCCTTGTGTTCAAAATCTTCTATGAAGTATTCGGAGGAGGAACCCGCCTTGCAATGCCGAAGACAATATGCGCGCCGGACTTGTCGTCATTGAAGCCTGGTTCAGGGGCTACTGAGGGAGTCCCGGACTAGGGGGTGTCCGGATAGCCGAACTATCATCTTCGGCCGGACTCCTGGACTATGAAGATACAAGATTAAAGACTTCGTCTCGTGTCCGGATGGGACTTTCCTTGGCGTGGAAGGCAAGCTTGGCGATACGGATATGTAGATCTCCTACCATTGTAACCGACTCTGTGTAACCCTAACCCTCTTCGGTGCTTATATAAACCAGAGGGTTTTAGTGCGTAGGACGAACAACAATCATACCATAGGCTAGCTTCTAGGGTTTAGCCTCTCTGATCTCGTGGTAGATCTACTCTTGTACTACCCATATCATCAATATCAATCAAGCAGGAGTAGGGTTTTACCTCCATCGAGAGGGCCCGAACCTGGGTAAAAACATCGTGTCCCTTGTCTCCTGTTACCATCCGCCTAGACGCACAGTTCGGGACCCCCTACCCGAGATCCGCCGGCTTTTGAATAGAACATAAACTTCTCGTGTTCCCTTATCTTCATATGTGGATTGTACAAATGTCCCATACACCTGCAATTAGACAAAACTCAAAAGTGTGTGAAGTATTTTTGTTCTGGATAACATAAATAGGTTATTGAATAGTTTGCACTAGAAATTACCTGACAAATATGCATGTATGCAATATTTTTGGTCGTATCCAAGGTAGGCATGTCCTCATCATCCTCCCCTTCTTGAAAACAAAGCCGTCCTCGGCGTTGCATAATCTGAAATGTGGCTAACAAAAGAGACAATGTGTACATGTTGTATATGAATATGTCATCCATTTTTACTTCCCTTTGTTTTTGCACATATGACACATGTATGCATGAGTAACTTTCATAGTTCATAAAATATAAAGCCAAAATATTATCACAAGAAGTAGAAGGCATGAAAATACTGCTACTCAGTTTGCACATATAAGTGAAGCTCTTATTCCTTTCAAAAGATTGACAATGTTCATCATTAAACCATCCCAACCTTGGTGAATGAACCTTACTTGCATCAAAAATTTACATGCTACAACATGCTTAAATAAGCAAACATGCAATAAGTTATTCAACACAGAATCATCACCAAGATTAGAGGTCATATCAAAATGATTAAACATTGATTCTTTTGCATCAGTAGTTAATTCAATGGGTGCACTCAAAATTGTTGGTATTTCAGTTGTTTGATCACATGGCGCATTCATGACAGTATCAAGATTCTCTAAAATAGGTGATGTGCTCAAATCATCAGGTAACTAAACACATGATGCATTCAAATTAACTAGGGATGCATCATTCTCATGTGAAGTTATATCACCAATACCTTTACTGTTACCTTGTTGGCAAGACGTAGCTAATGTAGGTACAAACGTTGACAATGCACCATACTCTTGAGATGATGCCGCACTCACAATCTAAGGTGGGGCTGCTCTAGTAGGTGCAACGGTTGAGGAACCAACCGGCGGTGGTGAGCATGAACTGGAATAGTAGTTGTTGTAGTCACCCAATGCATCCTCCTGTATATGTCTCTCAAAGGTACAAGCGCGAACATACATACCAGTAATGCAACAAGGAATATAGTGAAATCTTGCACGGATATCATTGTTCAAACCACCAAAAAATCTATTCATTGTATCATCCTCAGATTCTTCTATGTCACAATGATGCATATAAGATTTGAACTCTTAGTAGTAAGCATGAACAGTGTTACTGCCTTGTTTTAATTGTTCCAATTTGCGAAGCAATTCACGACGATAGTAAGGAGGGAAAAATTGTTGTCTCATTACAGCTTTCAAAACTTTTCAAGTTGTGGGTTGGTTATCAATGTTTTTCTTACAATGTACACTCCACCAAACATAAGCAAAACCAGTAAATGCTGTAGTGGTAGCTCATACTCTCTCAAGTTCAGAAAAATCATGGTGACTAAAAACTTCTTCTAATTCAAGCTCCCAAGCTAGATAAATAGCAGGATTAAATCTACCCTCAAATGATGGTAAATACATAACCTGACCATATGCTTGTGTGTGTTGTCCAACTCTCGTGATGGTGAAGATGTGTCCGTCGTCCAAGAACTTCTATCTCCGGAACCTGTCATGATTAGTAGAAACAAGAAACAAAGTTCAAGAATAATGTTCCTATGAACTACTAGGATGTAGTTGTAAAGTGCTCACAGTGAAGCAAATATCAATATCTTACAAGTTCTTACCATGCGGCAGGTGGTGACAGGCAACCAGCGGTGTCAAATAACTCCGAAGATTGTGTAAAGGGATTGCCAGGGGAACGTATGTATACACGGTGTAGAAATATGTGGATCTGGGTTGGCTATATATGGTAGCAAAAGATTAGCAATAATCAATTCAAAGATGCAATGTTAAATAAACGCTCAACGACGGTTTAGTGCTGGTCATAGGCTAGACCGGACTAGAGACGCGAGCCTCGAACACTAATGAGGTCATGGCGTAGCACAACTAGCATCAATGAAGTATACTAAGTAGCTCTGGACAGCAAGATATAAGTGAAGATCACAACGGCAGTAAAGACAATGATGAAAAACAACTACCAAGCAGGATATACAACAACTCTCTCTCCAACTTTCCTCTTGAAAAGTTTGAGCCAATTTTCTGATAACTTTTCTCAAAGAATGCTACTAACTCAACCTTTCCAATACAAAAAGAATCACTCAATTCTGAATTGATATAAGGAGTCAAAGAATTCTAAAACTGGCTTGAGAAACTAGAACAAACTGTATGCGCGAACTTCGGAGGGAAAAAAGACCTATTTAGAAGCTGATTTTGAGGTGCCAACTATTGAACATGATTCTGCAACTATTTAGATGCGGCTCGTCGCTAGCTTTCATTTGAGTACTCGTGGTGCTAAAACGGACTCCGTATGAGGAAGTTATGTATGTTCTACTAAACAATGCGCAAAACAGATTCCAATCCGAATTCAACTACGAGATTGAGTCTAGATAGATCCAAAAAAAATCTTCTTCTTTTTTTCCTAACACTTTTTTTTCTTTTTCTTTCTCTTTTTTTTCACTTACTTTTTTTTTTACTTTTTTTCTCTCTTTTTTTCTCTGTCTTTTTTTCTCTCTCCCTCTTTCCAAAACAAACTAGATAAGATGCAGATTGGATCAAGCAAAGATGTGAACGATCTCAACTATGATTGTGACAATGAACAGTGGGTAGCACGTATTGGAAATTGATGGATGTGTAGTGGACAACGGAAGGGATAATGATGCAGCGGCGGCATGAGTAATATGAACAGAACTCGAAACTCTAAACGAACTAGACACTAAGACCAGCAACTCGACACGACGATGCAACCGATAATTCAACTATGCAAGCAATGAATGGAAAATTGCAAAGGCTCAGACTGGCTTGGATAAAGGATGAATAGATCAAACATTTTTTTGTCACTTTTTCTTGGACAAAAGGTAATAAAATAAATCTAATCTATGGATAACTGGAAATTCTCACCGAGCAACCTGAAAACTGATACCACTTGATAGAGGCGGGGTGTCCCAATCTTTCGATGAGATGATAACTATTGATTTGGTGGAGACGACTTTGACGATCCGACTACAAACGTGCTCGACGTTGCGCCTTAGCAATCGCTAAACCAACTCCGCGAGGTTATTGACCACGCCGGAGCATGATCAACCTGACCACGAAGGTCTATTCCTGTAAGCAATCAAAAAACAAGCAAGAATATGATAAAGCAATCTAAATATTGCGAATATATATGAAGTACTGATAAAGGTGGGGATCCGTAAGCGGTCTTGGTCTGGTCGTTGGACACAAACGAAGTACACGAAGTTGCAATGGCTAACTTTTAACTAAACAAATCCCCAGCAAAAGGTACTAGATGGATCTGCTTATATAGGAGCAAGGGTGGCGGCCAAGGAGGTGGGAGAATGTCCCAAGGCAGCCTAAAACCAACCCTAGGTCGTACAAGGCTCATGGGCCCAAGTGGAGATGATGCAACACCTTTGGACTTGTTATTTGACTCGGATTCTGCTGCAGCGTCTGATTGTTTCATTGATATCTCAATGCTCCGGATGAATTTGAAGGTGCATCCAATTGGGATGGAAAGATCACGGAATCTACATTCCAACAAAAAAAGAATCACCCAATTCGGAGTCCGTATGAAAAAGTTGTTGGCGTTTTGAGTCAGGTATGTCTGTGCAGTCCGAATCTGAATCTAGAACGTGAGAGACTTGGACTCTTTGTTCTCTTGGCCCAAAAATGACGTGAGAAGACTTTTTGAATAGAAGCTAAACTTCTCCTTTTCCCTTATCTTTATATGTGGATAGTACAAATGTCCCATACACCTTCAATTAGACAAAACACAGAAGTGTGTGAAGTATTTTTGTTCTGGATAACATAAATAGGTTATTGAATAGTTTGCCCTAGAAATCACCTGACAAATATGCATGTATGCAATATTTTTGGTCGTATCCAAGGTATTCATGTCCTCATCATCCTCCCCTTCTTGAAAACAAAGCCATCATCAGCGTTGCTTAATCTGAAATGTGGCTAACAAAAGAGACAATGTGTACATGTTGTATATGAATATGTCATCCATTTTTAGTTCCCTTTGTTTTTGCACATATGACACATGTATGCATGAGTAAATTTCATAGTTCATAAAATATAAAGCCAAAATATTATCACAAGAAGTAGAAGGCATGAAAATATTGCTACTCAGTTTGCACATATAACTGAAGCTCTTATTCATTTCAAAAGATTGACAATGTTCATCATTAAACCATCCCAAAATTGGTGAATAAACCTTACTTGCATCAAATTTACATGCTACAACATGCTTAAATAAGCAAACATGCAATAAGTTATTCGACACAGAATCATCACCAAGATTAGAGGTCATATCAAAATGATTAAACATTGATTCTTTTGCATCAGTAGTTAATTCAATGGGTGCACTTAAAATTGTTGGTATTTCAGTTGTTTGATCACATGGCGCATTCATGACAGTATCAAGATTCTCTAAAATAAGTGATGTTCTCAAATCATCAGGTAACTCAACACATGATGCATTCAAATTAACTAGGGATGTATCATTCTCATGTGAAGTTATAACATCAATACCTTTACTGTTACCTTGTTACCAAGACGTAGCTGATGTAGGTACAGACGTTGACAACGCACCATACTCTTGAGATGATGTCGCGCTCACAATCCGAGGTGGGGCTGCTCTAGTAGGTGCAATGGTTGAGGAACCAACCGGCGGTGGTGAGCATGAACTGGAATAGTAGTTGTTGTAGTCACCCAATGCATTCTCCTGTATCTGTCTCTCAAAGGTACAAGCGCGAACATACATACCAGTAATGCAACAAGGAATATAGTGAAATCTTGCACGGATATCATGGTTCAAACCACCAAAAAATCTATTCATTGTATCATCCTCAGATTCTTCTATGTCACAATGATGCATATAAGATTTGAACTCTTGGTAGTAAGCATGAACAGTGTTACTGCCTTGTTTTAATTGTTCCAATTTGCGAAGCAATTCACGACGATAGTAGGGAGGAAAAAATTGTTGTCTCATTACAGCTTTCAAAACTTTCCTAGTTGTGGGTTGTTTATCAATGTTTTTCTTACAATGTACACTCCACCATACAGAAGCAAAACCAGTAAATGCTCTAGTGGTAGCTCGTACTCTCTCAAGTTCAGAAAAATCATGGTGACTAAAAACTTCTTCTAATTCAAGCTCCCAAGCTAGATAAATAGCAGGATTAAATCTACCCTCAAATGATGGTAAAGACATAACCTGACCATATGCTTGTGTGTGTTGTCCCAACTCTCGTGATGGTGAAGACGTGTCCGTCGTCCAAGAACTTTTATCTCCGGAACCTGTCATGATTAGTAGAAACAAGAAACAAAATTCAAGAATAATGTTCCGATGAACTACTAGGATGTAGTTGTAAAGTGCTCACAGTAAAGCAAATATCAATATCTTACAAGTTCTTACCATGCGGCAGGTGGTGACAGGCAACCAGCGGTGTCAAATAACTCCGAAGATTGTGTAAAGGGATTGCCAGGGAATCGTACGTATACACAGTGTAGAAATATGTGGAGCTGAGTTGGCTATATATGGTAGCAAAAGATTAGCAATAATCAATTCAAAGATGCAATGTTAAATAAATGCTCAACGACGGTATAGTGTTGGTCATAGGCTAGACCGGACTAGAGACGCGAGCCTAGAACACTAATGAGGTCACGGCGTAGCACAACTAGCATCAATGAAGGATACTAAGTAGCTCTGGACAGCAAGATATAAGTGAAGATCACAACGGCAGTAAAGATAATGATGAAAAACAACTGCCAAGCAAGATATACAACAACTCTCTCTCCAACTTTCCTCTTGAAAAGTTTCAGCCAGTTTTCTGATAACTTTTTTCAAAGAATGCTACTAACTCAAGCTTTCCAATGCAAAAAGAATCACTCAATTCCGAATTGATATGAGGAGTCAAAGAATTCTAAAACTGGCCTGAAAAACTAGAACAAACTGTATGCGCGGACTTCGGAGGGCAAAAAGACATATTTAGAAGCTGATTTTGAGGTGCCAACTATTGAACTTGCTTCTGGAACTATTTAGATGCAGCTTATCGCTAGCTTTCATTTGAGTACTCGCGGAACCAAAACGGCTTCGTATGAGGAAGTTATGCCTGTTTTACTAAACAGTGCACAAAACAGATTCCAATCCGAATTCAACTACGAGATTGAGTCTAGATAGATCCAAATTTTGTTTTTTTCTATCTTTTTTTCCTAACACTTTTTTTGCGAATATGATAAAGCAATCTGAATATTGCGAATATATATGAAGTACTGATAAAGGTGGGGATCCGTAAGCGGTCTTGGTCTGGTCGTTGGACACAAACGAAGTACACAAAGTTGCAATGGCTAACTTTTGACTAAACAAATCCCCAGCAAAAGGTACTAGATGGATCTACTTATATAGGAGGAAGGGGTGGCGGCCAAGGAGGTGGGAGAACATCCCAAGGCAGCCTAAAACCAACACTAGGTCGTACAAGGCTCATGGGCCCACGTGGAGGTGATGCAACACCTTTGGAGTTGTTATTTGACTCGGATTCTGCTGCAACTTCTAATTGTTTCGTTGATATCTCAACGCTCCGGACGAATTTGAAGGTGAATCCAATTGGGCTGGAAAGACTACGAAATCTAATTTCCAACAAAAAAGAATCACCCAATTCAGAGTCCGTATGAAAAAGTTGTTGGCTTTTATAGTCAGGTATGTCTATGAAGTCCGAATCTGAATCCAGAACGTGAGAGACTTGGACTCTATCTTCTCTTGCCCCAAAAGTGACGTGAGAGGACTTTTTGAATAGAACCTAAACTTCTCCTTTTCCCTTATCTTCATATGTGGATTGTACAAATGTCCCATACACTTGCCATTAGACAAAACACAAAAGTGTGTGAAGTATTTTTGTTCTGGATAACATAAATAGGTTATTGAATAGTTTGCACTAGAAATCACATGACAAATATGCATGTATGCAATAGTTTTGGTCGTATCCAAGGTAGTCATGTCCTCATCAATATATATGTGGAAACAATATCTCCAATATAGAGGACAAGAAATTTCGGGGCGGTCAGGCAAAAAGCGTCACGGGAAATGAAGTACTTTCAAGGACTGTCATAGAATGGACCGATGTTCACTAAAACGGTCATAACTTTGTC
This sequence comes from Triticum aestivum, assembly GCF_018294505.1. Classification (NCBI taxonomy): domain Eukaryota; kingdom Viridiplantae; phylum Streptophyta; class Magnoliopsida; order Poales; family Poaceae; genus Triticum; species Triticum aestivum. The sequence goes on from NC_057801.1 coordinate 352,120,866, forward strand.
ATTCGGTGTCCATGTCGGACCCACAAGTACTCAAGTTTCTCGCGACGAGCGTGCAAATCTCGAAAATACTCTTGGCTTGCGCCAGGAGGCCCAGAGTACCCTCAAATTCGGTCTTAAGCAGGACTTTTTGGCCCTGAAAGTCAAAGAACATCATTCGCTGTTGTTTTCGGACAAGTTTCTGAGCCCATTGGCACTTCCTTTTTAAGGAAATTCGAGAGATTATGTTGCTTATGGACATCAGCCCCCCTTGTAGGGAAAACGAAGCTTTCTGCAGATGCTCTTTGATCCGGGCAATCTCATTTGGCCGTAAATTGAAGAAAATCCTGCGGCTATATGCCTTATTCTGCTTGTTTTCGCCGGATGGCATGCTGTAACTCATGCGCGTGAAAGCCAAGAACAAAAGGGCGTTCATGTCTTTTGTCAATATATATGTGGAGACAATATCTCCACCATAGAGGACAAAAAATTTTAGGGCGCTCACGCAAAAAGCGTCATGGGAAAATGAAGTACTTTCAAGGACTACCATAGAATGGACCGATGTTCGGTAAAACGGTCTTTGTCATTCGGAGTCCGTGTCGGACCCACAAGTACTCAAACTGCTCGCGGCGAGCGTGCGAATCCAGAAAATACTCCTAGCTTGTGCCAGGAGGACTAGAGTACCCTCAAATTTGGCCTTAAGAAGGACTTTTTGGCCCTGAATGTCAAAGAACATCATTCACCGCTGTTTTTCCGACAAGTTTCTAAACACATTAGCACTGCCTTTTGAAGGAAATTCGAGAGATTATGTTGCTCATAAAAATTAGCCCCCCTGGTAGGGATTTCTGCAGATGCTCTATGATCCAGGCAATCTCATTTAGCCATAAATTGAAGAAAATCGAGTGGCTATATGCCTTATTCTCCTTGTTCTCGCCGGATAGCATGTTGTAACTCATGGCGTGAAAGCCAAGAACAAAAGGGCATTCCTGGCATCGGTCGATATATATGTGGAAACAATATCTCCACTATAGAGGACAAGAAATTTTAGGGTGGTCATGCAAAAAGCATCACGGGAAAATGAAGTACTTTCAAGGACTGCCATAGAATGGACCGATGTTCACTAAAATGGTCATAACTTTGTCATTCGCAGTCCGTGTCGGAACCAAAAGTACTCAAACTGCTCGCGGCGAGCGTGCGAATCTAGAATACTCCCTGCTTGCGCCAGGAGGCCCGGAGTACCCTGCAATTCGGACTTAAGAAGGACTTTTTGGCCATGAAAATCCAAGAACATCATTCGCCGCTATTTTTTGGACAAGTTTCTGAACCCATTGGCACTTCCTTTTGAAGGAAATTCGAGAGATTATGTTGTTTGAAAACATTAGCCCCCTTGTAGGGACAAACATACCTTTTTGCAGATGCTCTATGATCCGGACAATCTCATTTGGTCGTAAATTGAAGAAAATCCAGCGGCTATATGCCTTATTCTCCTTGTTTTCGCCGGATGGCATGCTTTAACTCATGCGCATGAAAGCCAAGAACAAAAGGGCATTCCTTTCATCGGTAAATATATATGTGGAAACAATATCTCCACCATAGAAGACAAAAAATTTCAGGGCGGTCACGCAAAAAGCGTCGCGGGAAAATGAAGTACTTTCAAGGACTGCCATAGAATGGACCAATGTTCAGTAAAACGGTCATAACTTTGTCATTCAAAGTCCGTGTCGGACCCACAAGTACTCAAACTGCTCGCGGCGAGCGTGCGAATCCAGAAAATACTCTTGGCTTGTGCCAAGAGGACCGGAGTATCCTCAAATTTCGCCTTAAGCAGGACTTTTTGGCCCTGAAAGTCAAAGAACATCATTGGCCGCTGTTTTTCGGACAAGTTTCTGAGCCCATTGACACTTCCTTTTGAAGGAAATTCGAGAGATTATGTTGATCATAGACATTACCCCCCTTGGTAGGGACAAACGTAGCTTTCTGCAGATGCTCTATGATCCGGGCAATTTCATTTGGCCGTAAATTGAAAATAATCCAGCAACTATATGCCTTATTCTCCTTATTTTCGCCGGATGGCATGTTGTAACTCATGCGCGTGAAAGCCAAGAACTAAAGGGCATTCCTATCATCGGTCAATATATATGTGGAATAATATCTCCACTATAGAGGACAAAAAATTGCAGGGCGGTCAGGCAAAAAGCGTCACGGGAAAATGAAGTACTTTCAAGGACTGCCATAGAATGGACCGATGTTCAGTAAAACGGTCATAACTTTGTCCTTCGAAGTCCGTGTCGGGCCCACAAGTACTCAAACAGCTCGGGGAGAGCGTGCGAATCCAAGAAATACTCCTCTCTTGCGCAGGAGGCCTGGAGTACCCTCAAATTTGGCCTTAAGCAGGACTTTTTGGCCCTGAAAGTCAAAGAACATCATTCACCACTATTTTTCGGACAAGTTTTTGAACCCATTGGCACTGCCTTTTGAAAGAAATTCGAGAGATTATATTGCTCATAGACATTAGCCCCCCTAGTAGGGTTAAACGTGGCTTTCTTGAAATGCTCTATGATCCGGGCAATCTCATTTGGCCGTAAATTGAAGAAAATCCAGCGGCTATATGCCTTATTCTCCTTGTTTTTGTCGGATGGCATGCTCTAACTCATGCACGTGAAAGCCAGGTACAAAAGGGCATTCTTGGCATCGGTCGATATATATGTGGAAACAGTATCTCCATTATAGAGGACAAGAAATTTCCGGGCGGTCAGGCAAAAAGCATCACGGGAAAATGAAGTACTTTCAAGGACTACCATAGAATGGACCGATGTTCACTAAAACGGCCATAACTTTGTCATTCGGAGTCCGTGTCGGACCAACAAGTACTCAAACTGCTCGTGGCGAGCGTGTGAATCTAGAAAATACTCCTGGCTTGCGCCAAGAGGACCAGAGTACCCTCAAATTTGGCCTGAAGGACTTTTTGGCCCTGAAAGTCAATGAACATCATTCGCCGCTGTTTTCGGATAAGTTTCTGAACCCATTGGCACTGCCTTTTGAAGGAAATTCGAGAGATTATGTTGCTCATAGACATTAGCCCCCTGGTAGGGACAAACATAGCTTTCTGCAGATGCTCTATGATCCGGGCAATCTCATCTATCCATAAATTGAAGAATATCCAGCGGCTATATGCTTTATTCTCCTTGTTCTCGCCGGATGGCATGCTGTAACTCATGCGCGTGAAAACCAAGAACTAAAGGGCATTCCTGGCATCGGTTGATATATATGTGGAAACAACATCTCCACTATAGAGGACAAGAAATTACGGGGTGGTCATGCAAAAAGCATCACGAGAAAATGAAGTACTTTCAAGGACTACCATAGAATGGACCGATGTTCACTAAACCGGTCATAACTTTGTCATTCGGAGTCCGTGTTGGACCCACAAGTACTCAAACTGCTCGCGGCGAGCGTGCAAATCCAGAATACTCCCTGCGTGCGCCAGGGGGCCCGGAGTACCCTCAAATTCGGACTTAAGCAGGACTTTTTGGCCCTGAAAGTCCAAGAACATCATTCACCGATGTTTTTCGGACAAGTTTCTGAATCCATTGGCACTTCATTTTGAAGGAAATTCAAGAGATTATGTTGCTTATAGACATTAGCCCCCCTGGTAGGGACAAATGTACCTTTCTACAGATGCTCTATGATCCGGGCAATCTCTTTCGGTCCTAAATAGAAGAAAATCCAGCAGCTATATGCCTTATTCTCCTTGTTTTCGCCTGATGGCATGCTGTAACTCATGCGCGTGAAAGCCAAGAACAAAAGGGCATTCCTCACATCGGTCAATATATGATAGAGGCGGGGTGTCCCGACCTTTCGATGAGATGATAACTATCGATTTGGTGGAGACGACTTTGACGATCCAAGAACAAAAAGGCATTCCTGGCATCAGTCAATATATATGTGGAAACAATATCTCCACTATAGAGGACAAGAAATTACGGGGCGTCAGGCAAAAAGCGTCAGGGGAAAATGAAGTACTTTCAAGGACTGCCTAGAATGGACCGATGTTCACTAAAACGGTCATAACTTTATCATTCGGAGTCCGTGTCGAACCCACAAGTACTCAAACTGCTCGCGGTGAACGTGCAAATCTAGAAAATACTCCTGGCTTGTGCCAGGAGGCCCGAAGGACCCTCAAATTTGGCCTTAAGCAGGATTTTTTGGCCCTGAAAGTCAAAGAACATCATTCACCGCTATTTTTCGGACAAGTTTCTGAGCCCATTGGCACTCCCTTTTGAAGGAAATTCGAGAGATTATGTTCTTTATAGACATAAGCCCACCTTGTAGGGACAAATAAAGCTTTCAACAGATGCTTTATGATCCGGGCAATCTCATTTGGCCGTAAATTGAAGAAAATCTAGCGGCTACATGCCTTTTCTCCTGGTTTTCGCCGGATGGCATGTTGTAACTCATCCGTGTGATAGCCTTGAACAAAAGGGCATTCATGTCATCAGTCAGTATATATGTGGAAACAATATCTCCACTATAGAGGACAAAAAATTTCAGGGCGGTCAGGCAAAAAGCGTTACGAGAAGATGAAATACTTTCAAGGACTGCCATAGAATGGACCGATGTTCAGTAAAATGATCATAACTTTGTCATTCGAAGTCTGTGTCTGGCCCACAAGTACTCAAACTGCTCGGGGTGAGCGTGCGAATCTAGAAAATACTCCTGGCTTGCGCAGGAGGCCCGAAGTACCCTCAAATTTTGCCTTAAGCAGGACTTTTTGGCCCTGAAAGTCAAAGAACATCATTCACCGCTATTTTTTGGACAAGTTTCTGAACCCATTGGCACTACCTTTTGAAGAAAGTTCGAGAGATTATGTTGCTCATAGTGAAGGAAATATGCCCTAGAGGCAATAAAAAAGTTATTATTTATTCCCTTATTTCATGATAAATGTTTATTATTCATGCTAAAATTGTATTAACCGAAAACATAATACATGTGTGAATACATAGACAAACATAGTGTCACTAGCATGCCTCTACTTGACTAGGTCATTGATCAAAGGTGGTTGAGTTTCCTAACCATGGATATGAGTTATCATTTGATCAGTGGGATAACATCATTAGAAGAATGATGTGATTGACTTGACCCATTTCGTTAGCTTAGCACTTGATCGTTTAGTATGTTGCTATTGCTTTCTTCATGACTTATACATGTTCCTATGACTATGAGATTATGTAACTCCCGCTTACCGAAGGAACACTTTGTGTGCTACCAAATGTCACAATGTAACTGGGTGATTATAAAGGTGCTCTATAGGTGTCTCCGAAGGTACTTGTTGAGTTGACGTATTTCGAGATTAGGATTTGTCACTCCGAATGTCGGAGAGGTATCTCTGGGCCCTCTCGATAATGCACATCACTATAAGCCTTGCAAGCAATGTAGCTAATGAGTTAGTTACAGGATGATGCATTACGTAACGAGTAAAGAGACTTGCCGGTAACGAGATTGAACTAGGTATTGAGATACCGACGATCGAATCTCGGGCAAGTAACATACCGATGACAAAGTGAACAACGTATGTTGTTATGCGGTTTGACCGATAAAGATCTTCGTAGAATATGTGGGAGCCAATATGAGCATCCAGATTCCGCTATTGGTTATTGACCAGAGACGTGTCTCGGTCATGTCTACATAGTTCTCAAACCCGTAGGGTCCACACGCTTAAAGTTCGATGATGGTTATATTATGAGCTTATGTGTTTTGATGTATCGAAGGTAGTTCGGAGTCCCGGATGTGATGACGGACATGACGAGGAGTCTCAAAATGGTCGAGACATAAAGATCGATATATTGGACGACTATATTTCGACACCGGAATGGTTCCGGGTGAGATTGGGACAATACCGGAGCACCAGGAGGTTATCAGAACCCCCCGGGAGGTATATGGGCCTTAATGGGCTTTAGTGGAAAGGAGGGGAAAGGAGAAAGGGAGGGGGCGCCCCCCAAGCCCAATCCGAATTGGGAGGGGGGCCGGCCCCCCCTTTCCTTCCTCCCTCCTTCCTCTTCCTTCCCTCTCCCTCCCCAAATAGGAAAAGGAGGAGTCCTACTCCCCGTGGGAGTAGGACTCCCCCCTTGGGCACGCCTCCTCCTCCTGGCCGGCCATCTCCTCCCCTCCTTTATATACGAAGGAGGGGGCACCCCATAGACACAACAATTGATCCCTTGGATCTCTTAGCCGGTGTGCGGTGCCCCCCTCCACCATAATCCACCTCGATAATATCGTAGTGGTGCTTAGGCGAAGCCCTGCATCATTAGAACATCATCATCATCACCACGTCGTCGTGCTGACAGAACTCTCCCTCAAAGCTCAACTGGATCAGAGTTCGAGGGACGTCATCGAGCTGAACATGTGCTGAACTCGGAGGTGTCGTACATTCGGTACTTGATCGGTCGGATCGTGAAGACGTACGCCTACATCAACCGCGTTGTGCTAACACTTCCGCTTACGGTCTACGAGGTTACATGGACAACACTCTCCCCTCTCGTTGCTATGCATCACCATGATCTTGCGTGTGTGTAGGAAAACTTTGAAATTACTACGTTCCCCAACAGTGGCATCCGAGCCTGGTTTTATGCGTAGATATTATATGCACGAGTAGAACACAAGTGAGTTGTGGGCGATACAAGTCATACTGCTTACCAGCATGTCATACTTTGGTTCGGCGGTATTGTTGGATGAAGCGGCCTGGACCGACATTACGCGTACGCTTACACGAGACTGGTTTTACCGCCATGCTTTGCACACAGGTGACTACTGGGTGTCAATTTCTCCAACTTTAGGTGAACCGAGTGTGGCTACGCCCGGTCCTTGAGAAGGTTAAAACAACACTAACTTGACAAACTATCGTTGTGGTTTTGATGCGTAGGTAAGAACGGTTGTTGCTCAGCCCATAGCAGCCACGTAAAACTTGCAACAACAAAGTAGAGGACGTGATGAGGACATGGCTACCTTGGATATGACCAAAAATATTGCATATATGCATATTTGTCAGGTGATTTGTAGTGCAAACTATTCAATAATCTATTTATGTTATCCAGAACAAAAATACTTCACACACTTTTGTGTTTTGTCTAATTGCAGGTGTATGGGACATTTGTACAATCCACATATGAAGATAAGGAAGAAAGAGATGTTTATTTGCTGTCCAAAAAGTTCTCTCACGTCACTTTTGGCCCAAGAGAAGATAGAGTCCAAGTCTCTCACGTTCTGGATTCAGATTCGGACTGCACGGACACACCTGACTCAAAACGCACACAAGTTTTTCATACGGACTCCGAATTGGGTGATTCTTTTTTTGTTGGAAACTAGATTTCGTGCACTTTCCAACCCAATTGGAATCACCTTCAAATTCATCCGGAGCGTTGAGTTGTGGACGAAACAATCTGATGCTACAGCAGAATCCAAGTCAAACTACAAGTCCAAAGGTGTTACATCACCTCCACTTGGGCCCATTGGCCTTGTACGACCTAGATTTAGTTTTAGGCTGCCTTGGGACGTCCTCCCACCTCCTTGGCCGCCACCCCTTGCTCCTATATAAGTAGATCCATCTAGTAGCTTTTCCTTGGGATTTGTTTAGTTAAAAGTTAGCCATTGCAACTTCGTGTACTTTGTTTGTGTCCAACGACCAGACCAAGACCGCTTACGGATCCCCACCTTTATCAATACTTCATCTATATTCGCAATATTCAGATTGCTTTATCATATTCTTGCTTGTTCTTCGATTGCTTGCAGGAATAGACCTTCGTGGTCAGGTTGATTGTGCTTCGGCGTGGTCAATAACCTCTCGGAGTTGGTTTAGCGATTGCTAAGGCGCAACGTCGTGCACGTTTGTAGTCGGATCGTCAAAGTCATCTTCACCAAATTGATAGTTATCATCTCATCGAAAGATCGGGACACCCCGCCTCTATCAAGTGGTATCAGTTTTCAGGTTGCTCGGTGAGATTTTACAGTTTTTCATAGTTTAGATCGCATCTGTCATTCATACCTACAGTCCATGAAAAATCCATAAAAAAGTTAGATCTATTCATCATTTATCCAAGCCAGTGTGAGCCTTTGCAATTTTCTATTCATTGCTTGCATAGTTGAATTATCGGTTGCATCGTCGTGTTAGTTGCTGGTCTTAGTGTCTAGTTCCTTTAGAGTTTCGAGTTCTGTTCACATTAGTCACGCCGCCGCTACATCATTATCCCTTCCGCTGTCCACCATCCCATCCATTAATTTCCACCACGTGCTACGCACTGTTCATTGTCATAATCATAGTTGAGGTCATTCACATCTTCGCCTGATCCAATCTGCATCTTATCTAGTTTGTCTTGGAAAGAGGGAGAAAAAAAAGATAGAGGAAAAAAAAGAGAGGAAAAAAAGAAAAAAAGAGAGAGAAGAAAAAGAAAAAAAAAGCGTGAGAAAAAAAAAGAGAGAAGAAAAAAACAGATCTATCTAGAATCAATCTCGTACCTGAATTCGGATTGGAATCTATTTTGCGCACTGTTCAGTAAAACAGGTGTATCTTCCTCATACGAAGTCCGTTTTGGCTCCGTGAGTACTCATATTGAAGCTAGCGACGAGCCACATCTAAATAGTTGCATAAGCTAGTTCAATATTTGACACCTCAAAATCGGCTTCTAAATAGGTCTTTTTGCCCTCCGAAGTTCATGAACACAGCTTGTTCCAATTTTTTAGGCCAGTTTTAGAATTCTTTGACTCCTCATATCAACTCGAAATTGAGTGATTCTTTTTGCATTGGAAAGCTTGAGTTAGTAGCATTCTTTGAAAGAATTTATCAGAAAATTGTCTTAAACTTTTCAAGAGGAAAGTTGGAGAGAGAGTTGTTGTATATCCTGCTTGGCAGTTGTTTTTCATCATTATCTTCACTGCCGTTGTGATCTTCACTTATATCTTGCTGTCAAGAGCTACTTAGTATCCTTCATTGATGCTAGTTGTGCTACGCCGTGACCTCATTAGTGTTCTAGGCTCGCGTCTCTAGTCCGGTCTAGCCTAGGTCCAGCACAGTACCGTCGTTGAGCGTTTATTCAACATTGCATCTTTGAATTGATTATTTCTAATCTTTTGCTACCATATATAGCCAACCCAGCTCCACATATTTCTACACCGTGTATACGTACGCTCCCCTGGCAATCGCTTTACTCAATATTAGGAGTTACTTGACACCGCTGGTTGCCAATCACCGCCTGCTGCATGGTAAGAACTTGTAAGACATTGATATTTGCTTTACTGTGAGCGTTTTACCACCACATCCTAGTAGTTATAGGAACATTATTTTTGGGTTTTGTTTCTTGTTCTACTAATCATGACAGGATCCAGAGTCAATTCATGGGCTTTGTCGATCGCGGGAGACGTGCCACCACCTTTGCAAATACCACAACCGTCACGAGAGGTGCACAAACATCCAAATGCACATGATCAGGTTAATGTATCTATACCACCATTTAATGGCCGTTTTAAACCTGCTTTATATATTGAATGGGAGTTCGACATAAAAAATATATTTGCTTCCCATAATTTCGATGAACATAAAAAGGTTAAGGTTGCGGTTGGTTCTTTCACTGGTTATGCTTTGGTTTGGTGGAGTGAATATTGTCGGTTACACCCTGATTATATACCTACTACTTGGGATGATTTGAAACTTGCCATGCGACATACTTTCGTCCCTGCTTATTATACTCGTGACATGATTAAGAAGTTGTAACACTTAAAACAAGGTAGTGAAACTGTAACAAAATATTATGATGATTTACAAACTACCTTGTTGCATTCCTCTTTAGAAGAAAGTGAAGATGATTTTATGGATAGATTTTGGGGAGGATTAAACCGTGATATTCAAGAGATACTAATTCATGAAGAGTGTTAAACATCTCTTTCTTCCGTATCTTCATATGTGGATTGTACAAATGTCCCATACACCAGCAATTAGACAAAACACAAAAGTGTGTGAAGTATTTTTGTTCTGGATAACATAAATAGATTATTGAATAGTTTGCACTAGAAATCACCTGACAAATATGCATATATGCAATATTTTTGGTCATATCCAAGGTAGTCATGTCCTCATCATCCTCCCCTTCTTGAAAATAAAGCCGTCCTCGGCGTTCCTTAATCTGAAATGTGGCTAACAAAAGAGACAAGGTGTACATGTTGTATATGTATATGTCATCCATTTTTACTTCCCTTGATTTTTGCATATATGACACATGAATAGATGAGTAACTTGCATAGTTCATAAAATCTAAAGCCAAAAAATTAGCACAAGAAGTAGAAGGCATGAAAATATTGCAACTCAGTTTGCACATATAAGTGAAGCTCTTATTCATTTCAAAAGATTGACAATGTTCATCATTAAACCATCCCAACATTGGTGAATAAACCTTACTTGCATCAAATTTACATGCTACAACATGCTTAAATAAGCAAACATGCAATAAGTCATTCAACACAGAATCATCACCAAGATTAGAGGTCATATCAAAATGATTAAACATTGGTTCTTTTGCATCAATAGTTAATTCAATGGATTCACTCAAAATTGTTGGTATTTCAGTTGTTTGATCACATGGCAAAGTCAAATTATCAACGTAGTCCTCTAAAATAGGTGGTGTGATCAAAGTAGTGGGTAGCTCATCAGATGGTGCATTCAAATTGACAAGGCATTCATCATTCTCATGTAGAGATGGAAGATCAGTACCTTTGTCATTACCTCTTATGATCAACTCAGATGATGTAGCCACTCTCGGGGGCGATGTGTCACATGGTGGAGGTGATGTAGTCCTGACAACAACGGATGTGGTTGTCATAGTATGCCTAGTAGTTGAAGGAACAATCATATCAACTCTTGGAATGTGCACCGTGCGCTTGTTCTCCTCGTGGCCAACACGTCGTTTTATTTCCTGTTCAGCTTTGCAAGCAAGATGAAACAAATGGTCCATAGGATAACACTCTTCATGAATTAGTATCTCTTGAATATCACGGTTTACTCCTCCCCAAAATCTATCCATAAAATCATCTTCACTTTCTTCTAAAGAGGAATGCAACAAGGTAGTTTGTAAATCATCATAATATTTTGTTACAGTTTCACTACCTTGTTTTAAGTGTTGCAACTTCTTAATCATGTCACGAGTATAATAAGCAGGGACGAAAGTATGTCGCATGGCAAGTTTCAAATCATCCCAAGTAGTAGGTATATAATCAGGGTGTAACCGACAATATTCACTCCACCAAACCAAAGCATAACCAGTGAAAGAACCAACCGCAACTTTAACCTTTTTATGTTCATCGAAATTATGGGAAGCAAATATATTTTTTATGTCGAACTCCCATTCAATATATAAAGCAGGTTTAAAACGGCCATTAAATGGTGGTATAGATACATTAACCTGATCATGTGCATTTGGATGTTTGTGCACCTCTCGTGACGGTTGTGGTATTTGCAAAGGTGGTGGCACGTCTCCCGCGATCGACAAAGCCCATGAATTGACTCTGGATCCTGTCATGATTAGTAGAACAAGAAACAAAACCCAAAAATAATGTTCCTATAACTACTAGGATGTGGTGGTAAAACGCTCACAGTAAAGCAAATATCAATGTCTTACAAGTTCTTACCATGCAGCAGGCGGTGATCGGCAACCAGCGGTGTCAACTAACTCCGAATATTGAGTAAAGCGATTGCCAGGGGAGCGTACGTATACACGGTGTAGAAATATGTGGAGCTGGGTTGGCTATATATGGTAGCAAAAGATTAGCAATAATCAATTCAAAGATGCAATGTTGAATAAACGCTCAATGACGGTACTGTGCTGGTCCTAGGCTAGACCGGACTTGATAAGGACATGACTACCTTGGATATGACCAAAAATATTGCATATATGCATATTTGTAAGGTGATTTCTAGTGCAAACTATTCAATAATCTATTTATGTTATCCAGAACAAAAATACTTCACACACTTTTGTGTTTTGTCTAATTGCAGGTGTATGGGACATTTGTACAATCCACATATGAAGATAAGGAAGAAAGAGATGTTTATTTGCTGTTCAAAAAGTTCTCTCACGTCACTTTTGGCCCAAGAGAAGATAGAGTCCAAGTCTCTCACGTCCTGGATTCCGATTCGGACTGCACAGACACACCTGACTCAAAACAAACACAAGTTTTTCATACGGACTCCGAATTGGGTGATTCTTTTTTTGTTGGAAACTAGATTTCGTGCACTTTCCAACCCAATTGGAATCACCTTCAAATTCGTCCGGAGCGTTGAGTTGTGGACGAAACAATCTGATGCTGCAGTAGAATCCGAGTCAAACTACAAGTCCAAAGGTGTTACATCACCTCCACTTGGGCCCATTGGCCTTGTACGACCTAGATTTAGTTTTAGGCTGCCTTGGGACGTCCTCCCACCTCCTTGGCCGCCACCCCTTGCTCCTATATAAGTAGATCCATCTAGTAGCTTTTCCTTGGGATTTGTTTAGTTAAAAGTTAGCCATTGCAACTTCGTGTACTTCGTTTGTGTCCAACGACCAGACCAAGACCGCTTCCGGATCCCCACCATTATCAATACCTCATATATATTTGCAATATTCAGATTGCTTTATCATATTCTTGCTCGTTCTTCGATTGCTTGCAGGAATAGACCTTCGTGGTCAGGCTGACCGTGCTTCCGGCGTCGTCAGTAACCTCAGGAGATTGGTTTAGCGATTGCTAAGGCGCAACGTCGTGCACGTTTGTAGTCGGATTGTCAAAGTCGTCTCCACCAAATCGATAGTTATCATCTCATCGAAAGATCGGGACCCTCGCCTCTATCAAGATGATGAGGACATGACTACCTTGGATATGACCAAAAATATTGCATATATGCATATTTGTCAGGTGATTTCTAGTGCAAACTATTCAATAATCTATTTATGTTATCCAGAACAAAAATACTTCACACATTTTTGTGTTTTGTCTAATTGCAGGTGTGTGGGACATTTGTACAATCCACATATGAAGATAAGGAAGAAAGAGATGTTTATTTGATGTCCAAAAAGTTCTCTCACGTCACATTTGGCCCAAGAGAAGATAGAGTCCAAGTCTCTCACGTTCTGGATTCAGATTCGGACTGCACAGACATACCTGACTCAAAACGCACACAAGTTTTTCATACTGACTCCGAATTGGGTGATTCTTTTTTTGTTGGAAACTAGATTTCGTGCACTTTCCAACCCAATTGGAATCACCTTCAAATTCGTCCGGAGCGTTGAGTTGTGGACGAAACAATCTGATGCTGCAGCAGAATCCGAGTCAAACTACAAGTCCAAAGGTGTTACATCACCTCCACTTGGGCCCATTGGCCTTGTACGACCTAGATTTAGTTTTAGGCTGCCTTGGGACGTCCTCCCACCTCCTTGGCCGCCACCCCTTGCTCCTATATAAGTAGATCCATCTAGTAGCTTTTCCTTGGGATTTGTTTAGTTAAAAGTTAGCCATTGCAACTTCGTGTACTTTGTTTGTGTCCAACGACCAGACCAAGACCGCTTACGGATCCCCACCTTTATCAATACTTCATCTATATTCGCAATATTCAGATTGCTTTATCATATTCTTGCTTGTTCTTAGATTGCTTGCAGGAATAGACCTTCGTGGTCAGGTTGATTGTGCTTCGGCGTGGTCAATAACCTCTCGGAGTTGGTTTAGCGATTGCTAAGGCGCAACGTCGTGCACGTTTGTAGTCGGATCGTCAAAGTCATCTTCACCAAATTGATAGTTATCATCTCATCGAAAGATCGGGACACCCCGCCTCTATCAAGGTCTAACTTGTTTTTGCAGGGCATGTTGCGATGTGATATGGTCAAGGCATGATGATATATTTTATTGTATGAGATGATCATGTTTTGTAACCGAGTTATCGGCAACTGGCAGAAGCCATATGGTTGTCGCTTTATTGTAGGCAATGCAATTGCCCTGTAATTGCTTTACTTTATCACTAAGCGGTAGCGATAGTCATAGAAGCAATAGTTGGCAAGACAACAACGATGCTACGATGGAGATCAAGGTGTCGCGCCGGTGACGATGGTGATCATGACGGTGCTTCGGAGATGGAGATCACAAGCACAAGATGATGATGGCCATATCATATCACTTATATTGATTGCATGTGATGTTTATCTTTTATGCATATTATCTTGCTTTGACCGACGGTAGCATTATAAGATGATCTCTCACTAAATTTCAAGATAAAAGTGTTCTCCCTGAGTATGCACCGTTGCCAAAGTTCATCGTGCCCAGACACCACGTGATGATCGGGTGTGATAAGCCCTACGTCCATCTACAGCAGGTGCAAGCCAGTTTTGCACATGCGGAATACTCAGGTTAAACTTGACGAGCCTAGCATATGCAGATATGGCCTCGGAACACTGAGACTGAAAGGTCGAGCGTGAATCATATAGTAGATATGATCAACATAGTGATGTTCACCATTGAAAACTACTCCATTTCACGTGATGATCGGTTATGGTTTAGTTGATTTGGATCATGTGATCACTTAGATGATTAGAGGGATGTCTATCTAAGTGGGAGTTCTTAAGTAATACGATTAATTGAACTTGAATTTATCATGAACTTAGTACCTGATAGTATTTTGCTTGTCTATGTTTGTTGTAGATAGATGGCACGTGTTGTTGTTCCATTGAATTTTAATGCTTTCCTTGAGAAAGCAAAGTTGAAAGATGATGGTAGCAATTACACGGACTGGGTCTGTAACTTGACGATTATCCTCATTGCAGCACAAAAGAATTACGTCCTGGAAGCACCGCTCGGTGTCAGGCCTGCTGTAGCTGCAACTGACGACGTTAAGAACGTCTGGCAAAGCAAAGCTGATGACTACTCGATAGTTCAGTGTGCCGTGCTTTACGGCTTAGAACCGGGACTTGAACGACGTTTTGAACGGAACGTCATGGAGCATATGAGATGTTCCAGGAGTTGAAGTTAATATTTCAAGCAAATGCACGGATTGAGATATATGAAGTCTCCAATAAGTTCTACAGTTGCAAGATGGAGGAGAATAGTTCTGTCAGTGAGCATATACTCAGAATGTCTGGGTATAACAATCACTTGCTTCAACTGGGAGTTAATATTCCGGAAGATAGCATCATTGACAGAATTCTTCAATCACTTCCACGAAGCTACAAGAGCTTCGTGATGAACTACAACATGCAAGGGATGGATAAGACAATTCCCGGGCTCTTCGCAATGCTAAAGGCTACGGAGGTAGAAATCAAAAAGGAGCATCAAGTGTTAATGGTCAATAAGACCACCAATTTCAAGAAAAAGGGCAAAGGGAAGAAGAAGGGAAACTTCAAAAAGAACAACAAACAAGTTGCTACTCAAGAGAAGAAACCCATGTCTGGACCTAAGCCTGAGACTGAGTGCTTCTACTGCAAGCAGACTGGTCACTGGAAGCGGAACTGCCCAAGTATTTGGCGGATAAGAAGGATGGCAAGGTGAACAAAGGTATATGTGATATACATGTTATTGATGTGTACCTTACCATAGCTCGCAGTAGCACCTGGGTATTTGATACTGGTTTTGTTGCTAATATTTGTAACTCAAAACAAGGACTAGGATTAAGCGAACACTGGCTAAGGACGAGGTGATGATGCGCGTGGGAAATGGTTCCAAAGTCGATGTGATCATCGTCGGCACGCTACCTCTACATCTACCTTCAGGATTAGTTTTAGACCTAAATAATTGTTATTTGGTGCCAGCGTTGAGCATGAACATTATATCTGGAACTTGTTTGATGCGAGATGGTTATTCATTTAAATCTGAGAATAATGGTTGTTCTATTTATATGCGTAATATCTTTTATGGTCATGCACCCTTGAAGAGTGGTCTATTTTTGATGAATCTCGATAGTAGTGATACACATATTCATAATGTTGAAGCCAAAAGATGCAGAGTTGATAATGATAGTGCAACTTATTTGTGGCACTGCCGTTTGGGTCATATTGGTGTAAAACGCACAAAGATACTCCATACTGATGGACTTTTGGAATCACTTGATTATGAATCACTTGGTACTTATGAACCATGCCTCATGGGCAAGATGACTAAAACGCCGTTCTCCGGAACTATGAAGCAAGCAACTGATTTGTTGGAGATCATACATACTGATGTATGTGGTCCAATAATGTTGAGGCTCGCGGTGGGCATCGTTATTTTCTCACCTTCACATATGATTTAAGCAGATATGGGTATATCTACTTAATGAAACATAAGCCTAAAACATTTGAAAAGTTCAAAGAATTACAGAGTGAAGTTGAAAATCATCGTAACAAGAAAATAAAGTTTCTACAATCTGATCATGGAGGAGAATATTTGAGTTACGAGTTTGGTCTACATTTGAAACAATGCGGAATAGTTTCGCAACTCACGCCACCCGGAACACCATAGCGTAATGGTGTGTCTGAACGTCGTAATCGTACTTTACTAGATATGGTGCAATCTATGATGTCTCTTACTGATTTACTGCTATCATTTTGGGGTTATGCTTTAGAGACGGCTGCATTCACGTTAAATAGGGCACCATCAAAATCCATTGAGATGACGCCTTATGAATTGTGGTTTGGCAAGAAACCAAAGTTGTCGTTTCTTAAAGTTTGGGGATGCGATGCTTATGTGGAAAAACTTCAACCTCATAAGCTCGAACCCAAATCGGAGAAATATGTCTTCATAGGATACCCAAAGGCAACTGTTGGGTACACCTTCTATCACAGATCCGAAGGCAAGACATTTGTTGCCAAGAATGGATCCTTTCTAGAGAAGGAGTTTCTCTCGAAAGAAGTGAGTGGGAGGAAAGTAGAACTTGATGAGGTAACTATACTTGCTCCCTTATTGAAAAATAGTTCATCACAGAAACCGGTTCCTATGACGACTACACCAATTAGTGAGGAAGCTAACAATATTGATCATGAAACTTCAGATCAAGTTACTACCGAACCTCGTAGGTCAACCATAGTAAGATCCGCACCAAAGTGGTACGATAATCCTATTCTGGAGGTCATGTTACTTGACCATGGCGAACCTATGAACTATGAGGAAGCGATGATGAGCCCAGATTCCGCAAAATGTCTTGAGGCCATGAAATCTGAGATGGGATCCATGTATGAGAACAAAGTATGGACTTTGGTTGACTTGCCCGATGATCGGCAAGCCATCAAAAATAAATGGATCTTCAATAAGAAGACTGATGCTGATGGTAATGTTACTGTCTACAAAGCTCGACTTGTTGCAAAAGGTTTTCGACAAGTTCAAGGGGTTGACTACGATGAGACTTTCTAACCCATAGTGATGCTTAAAGTCTGTCCGAATCATGTTAGCAATTGCCGCATTTTATGATTATAAAATTTGGCAAATGGATGTCAAAACTGCATTCCTGAATGGACTTCTGGAAGAAGAGTTGTATATGATGCAACCAGAAGGTTTTCTCTATCCAAAAGGTGCTAACAAAGTGTGCAAGCTCCAGCGATCCATTTATAGACTAGTGCAAACCTCTCGGAGTTGGAATAAACGCTTTGATAGTGTGATCAAAGCATATGGTTTTATATAGACTTTTGGAGAAGCTTGTATTTACAAGAAAGTGAGTGGAAGCTCTGTAGCATTTCTAATATTATATGTGGACGACATATTGTTGATTGGAAATAATATAGAATTTCTGGATAGCATAAAAGGATACTTGAATAAAAGTTTTTCAATGAAAGCCCTCGGTGAAGCTGCTTATATATTGGGCATCAAGATCTATAGAGATAGATCAAGAAGCTTAATTGGACTTTCACAAAGTACATACCTTGATAAAGTTTTGAAAAAATTCAAAATGGATCAAGCAAAGAAAGGGTTCTTGCCTGTAATACAAGGTGTGAAATTGAGTCAGACTCAATGCCGACCACTGTAGAAGATAGAGAGAAAATGAAAGATGTTCTGTATGCTTCAGCCATAGGCTCTATCATGTATGCAATGTTGTGTACCAGACCTAATGTGTGCCTTGCTATTAGTTTAGCAGGAAGGTACCAAAGTAATCCAGGAGTGGATCACTGGACAGCGGTCAAGAACATCCTGACATACCTGAAAAGGATTAAGGATATGTTTCTC
Organism: Triticum aestivum; assembly: GCF_018294505.1. NCBI lineage: Eukaryota > Viridiplantae > Streptophyta > Magnoliopsida > Poales > Poaceae > Triticum > Triticum aestivum. Next base: position 352,139,028 of record NC_057801.1, read on the forward strand.
GTTTATGAAGGTGACAAAGAGTTAGTCATAAATGGTTACGTTGATGCAAGCTTTGACACTGATCCGGATGATTCTAAATCACAAACCGGATATGTGTTTATATTGAACGGTGGAGCTGTCAGTTGGTGCAGTTCTAAACAAAGCGTCGTGGCGGGATCTACATGTGAAGTGGAGTACTGCTTCGGAAGCAGCAAATGAAGGAGTCTGGATGAAGGAGTTCATATCCGATCTAGGTGTCATACCTAGTGCATCGGGTCCAATGAAAATCTTTGGTGACAATACTGGTGCAATTGCCTTGGCAAAGGAATCCAGATTTCACAAGAGAACCAAGCACATCAAGAGACGCTTCAATTCCATCCGGGACCAAGTCCAGGTGGGAGACATAGGGATTTGCAAGATACATACGGATCTGAATGTTGCAGACCTGTTGACTAAGCCTCTTCCACGAGCAAAACATGATCAACACCAAGACTCCATGGGTGTTAGAATCGTTACTGTGTAATCTAGATTATTGACTCTAGTGCAAGTGGGAGACTGAAGGAAATATGCCCTAGAGGCAATAATAAAGTTATTATTTATTTCCTTATTTCATGATAAATGTTTATTATTCATGCTAGAATTGTATTAACCGGAAACATAATACATGTGTAAATACATAGACAAACATAGTGTCACTAGTATGCCTCTACTTGACTAGCTCATTGATCAAAGATGGTTGAGTTTCCTAACCATGGATATGAGTTATCATTTGATCAGTGGGACCACATCATTAGAAGAATGATGTGATTGACTTGACCCATTTCGTTAGCTTAGCACTTGATTGTTTAGTATGTTGCTATTGCTTTCTTCATGACTTATACATGTTCCTATGACTATGAGATTATGTAACTCCCGCTTACCGGAGGAACACTTTGTCTGCTACCAAACGTCACAACGTAACTGGGTGATTATAAAGATGCTCTATAGGTGTCTCCGAAGGTACTTGCTGAGTTGACGTATTTCGAGATTAGGATTTGTCACTTTGATTGTCGGAGAGGTATCTCTGGGCCCTCTCAGTAATGCACATCACTATAAGCCTTGCAAGCAATGTTGCTAATGAGTTAGTTACGGGATGATGCATTACGTAACGAGTAAAGCGACTTGCCGGTAACGAGATTGAACTAGGTATTGAGATACCGACGATCAAATCTCGGGCAAGTAACACACCGATGACAAAGGGAACAACGTATGTTGTTATGCGGTTTGACCGATAAAGATTTTCATAGAATATGTGGGAGCCAATATGAGCATCTAGGTTCCGCTATTGGTTACTGACCAGAGACGTGTCTCGGTCATGTCTACATAGTTCTCAAACCCGTAGGGTCCGCACGCTTAAAGTTTGATGACGGTTATATTATGAGTTTATGTGTTTTGATGTACCGAAGGTTGTTCGGAGTCCCGGATGTGATGACGGACATGACGAGGAGTCTCGAAATGGTCGAGACATAAAGATCGATATATTGGATGACTATATTTGGACACTGGAATTGTTCCGAGTGAGATTGGGACAATACCGGAGCACCCGGAGGTTATCGGAACCCCCCCAGGAGGTATATGGGCCTTAATGGGCTTTAGTGGAAAGGAGGGGAAAGGAGCAAGGGAGCCCCCCCCCCCAAGCACACTCCGAATTGGGAGGGGGGCCGCCCCCGCTTTCCTTACTCCCTCCTTCCTCTTCCTTCGCTCTCCCTCTCCAAATAGGAAAAGGAGGAGTCCTACTCCCGGTGGGAGTAGGACTCCCCCCCTTGGGCGCGCCTCCTCCTCCTGGCCGGCCCTCTCCTCCCCTCCTTTATATACGGAGGAGGGGGCACCCCATAGACACAACAATTGATCCCTTGGATCACTTAGCCGTGTGCGGTGGCCCCCTCCACCATAATCCACCTCGATAATATCGTAGCGGTGCTTAGGTGAAGCCCTGCGTCGGTAGTACATCATCATCATCACCACACCGTCGTGCTGACGGAACTCTCCCTCAAAGCTCGTGATAGAGGCAAAGTTGTCTCGTCTTTCGACGAGATGGTGGCTGTCGTTTTGGACGAAGTCGACTTTGACGATCCGACTACGAACATGCGAGGAAATCGCGCCTTAGCAATCGCTAAACCAACTCCGAGAGGTTATTGACCACGCCGGAGCACGATCAACCTGACCACGAAGGTCTGTTTCCTCCAGGAAAACGAAGAACAAGCAAAAAAATAAGATTGCAATCTGGATATTGCGAATATAAGAGGAAAGCTTTATCGATCAATGTGGGGTTGTGTGACGCCTTTGTCTGGTCGTTGAACACAAATGAAGTACGCGAAGTTGCAGCTATAGCGAACTTTAATCTAAACAGAACCCAAAGTCTAAGCGATGCCCTAAGGGCTGTATTTATGAAGGGAGAGGGGGAATTTCGTGGCCCTTGGGGAAGGGATCCGAAACCAACCCTATCTCTTGTTTCCCCACACATACGGACTCTAAAAACAACCTATACTCAATTATTTCGAAAATACATGGGCCTGGTCCAATAATAAGGTGACGCGGCACCTAGAATAGCCTCTGGACGAAAGTTTTGAAGTAGCATCTTGTATATTTCGTCCAAGGCTTCATGCACTCATTATGGTGGCTTCAACGTCCTGAAATCATCGCTTGTAACTCCGTTCTTGTTCCCCTTGCGCATGCCATCATCTCCATGCTTGTTCATGCTCCAATGTTCATCCTTCTCCAAGCTAGGCCCTTCATTTGTAAGCAAAACAAATGTATCCAATTTAGGCAGCATCATATTCTCATGAACATTAGAATCATGACCAAGAAATGAAAGTACCTGGTAATTTAATTGGCGTGCGCGAGCTCTAGTAATTGGTCCAGTATGTATAGCAGCAGGGGTTGTGGGTGTAACAATGGTATTGATGTCCTCATGATCCTCTCCTTCTTGAAATGAAGTCATCCTCGACGGAAGCTCATCTTCCTCATCCAAATAATGCTTCAAATCTGCAATGTTAAAAGTGGGACTAAGCCCAAAATCTGAAGGCAGCTCAAGTTTATATGCATTTTCATTTATTTTCTCTAACACCTTAAAAGGACCATCAGCACGTGGCACTCGCTTTGATTTGCGCAAATTAGGAAATCTATCCTTACGCAAATGTAACCAAACAAGATCTCCAGGTGCAAACACAATATGTTTTCTACCCTTATCTCCAGCAAGTTTATATTTAGCATTCATACATTCAAGGTTTTCCTTAGATAATTCATGCATTTTTAAAATCAATTCAGCACGTTGTTTAGCATCAAAATTAACCTTCTCCGAAGATGGAAGAGGCAACAAATCAGTAGGTGCACGAGGTAGGAAACCATACACAATTTCAAAAGGGCACATCTTAGTAGTAGAATGCAATGAACGATTATAAGGAAATTCAATATGAGGCAAGCATTCTTCTCACATTTTCTTATTATTCTTCAAAACATCCCTAAGCATAATAGACAATGTTCTATTGACTACTTCAATTTGTCCATCAGTTTGGGGGTGACAAGTAGTACTAAAAAGCAGTTTAGTCCCCAACTTAGCCCATAAACATCTCCAAAAGTGGCTAAGAAATTTAGTATCACGATCTGAAACAATAGTATTTGGTACGCCATGTAAGCGAATAATTTCACGAAAGAACAAATCAGCAACATTAACTGCATCATCGCTTTTATGACATGGTATAAAGTGTGCCATTTTTGAGAATCTATCCACGACAACAAATATGCTATCCCTCCCCTTGTTTGTTCGAGGTAAACCTAAAACAAAGTCCATAGATATATCTTCCCAAGGAACACTAGGTACAGGCAAAGGCATATAAAAACCATGAGGATTGAGTCGTGACTTAGCTTTTTGACATGTAGTGCAGCGAGCAACAAGGCACTCAACATCCCGTCTCATCTTTGGCCAAAACAAATGTGTAGCAAGTACGTCCTCCGTCTTCTTGACGCCAGAGTGTCCCATTAGTCCTCCTCCATGCGCCTCCTGCAACAGCAAAAGACGAACGGGGCTAGCTGGAATGCATAGCTTGTTAGCACAGAACACAAATCCATCATTAACAATGAACTTGCTCCATGTTCTTCCTTCTTTACAATTCTGCAATGCATCTTTAAAATCAGCATCATGCACATATTGATCTTTGATGGTCTCCAAACCAAATATTTTGAAGTCAAGTTGTGAAAGCATAGTATAGCGACGAGGCAATGCATCAGTAATAACATTTTCTTTACCCTTCTTGTGTTTAATGACATAAGGTAAAGTCTCAATGAAGTCAACCCATTTAGCATGTCTACGATTCAATTTAGCTTGACTTTTAATATGTTTAAAAGATTAATGATCAGAATGTACAACAAATTCTTTGGGCCATAAGTAATGTTGCCATGTTTCTAAAGTCCGAACAAGAGCATATAATTCTTTATCATAAGTAGAATAATTCAGACTAGGCCCACTCAATTTTTCAGAAAAGTATGCAATAGGTTTGCCATCTTGTAATAACACACCTCCTAATCCAATTCCACTAGCATCACATTCAAGCTCAAATGTCTTATTAAAATCAAGAAGTTGGAGTAAAGGAGCATGTGTCAACTTATCTTTTAACGCCGTGAAGGCTTCTTCCTGTGCGGTACCCCAAACGAAAGGCACATCCTTCTTTGTAAGCTCATTGAGAGGTGCAGCAATGGTGCTAAAATCTCTCACAAAACGCCTATAGAATCCAGCGAGGCCAAGAAAACTCCTCACTTGTGTGACCGTTTTGGGCTACGGCCAACTCTCAATAGCTTCAATCTTGGCTTTATCAACTTCAATTCCCTGTGGAGTAACAACATAGCCAAGAAAAGACACTCGGTCGGTGCAAAAGGTGCACTTCCCAAGGTTACCAAACAAACATGCATCACGTAGAGCAATAAGAACAGCATATAAATGTTCCAAATTTTCCTCCAAAGATATGGTATAAATCAATATGTCATCAAAGTAAACTACCACAAATTGTCCAATGAAAGCACGTAAAACTTCGTTCATTAATCTCATGAAAGTACTAGGTGCATTAGTTAACCCAAAAGGCATGACTAACCACTTATATAATTTAAACTTAGTTTTAAATGCCGTTTTCCATTCATCTCCCAATTTCATACGAATTTGATGGTATCCACTATGCAAATCAACTTTGGAGAATATTGTAGAGCCACTCAATTCATCAAGCATATCATCTAGCCTAGGAATAGGATGATGATAACGAATAGTAATATTATTAATGCCTCTACAATCAACACACATACGCGATGTACCATCCTTTTTCGGCACTAGAATAATAGGAACAACACAAGGACTAAGGGGTTCGCGTATATAAACTTTGTCGAGAAGCTCCTGTACTTGACGCATAATCTCCTTCGTCTCCTCTGGATTGGTACGGAATGGCGCACGGTTTGGCAGTGAAGCACCGGGATAAGTCAATCTGACGGTCAATCCCTCGAATAGGCGGTAATCCCGGTGGCACGTCTTGTGGAAAGACATCAGCGAACTCCTGCAAAATGTTAGTGACAGCAGGAGGCAAAGAGGAAGGCACGTCCTCGAATGAAAATAATGCCTCTTTGCAAACAAAAGCATAGCAAACAGATTTGCTGAAATCTAGCTCATCAATATCAGATTTAGTGGCAAGTAAACATGCACTTTTCAATTTAATTTCAGAAGCAACACTAGATGGTTTACTATTAGGCTTCATTTGTTGCTCAAATTCTTTTGCCACAATCTGATTTTAACTCTTATTTTTCTCCTGTTTTGCTTTATTAGCTCTATTAATATCATCTTTCAAAATGGAATCAGGAGTCATAGGAAGCAAAGTAATATTTTTATCCTTATGAACAAGAGTATACTGATTGTTTCTACCATGGTGTATAGAATTTTTATCAAATTGCCGTGGTCGATCAAGTAATAAGGAACATGCTTGCATAGGTACCACATCACAATCAACATAATCACCATATGTAGAGATACTAAAATGCACACGAACAGTACGTTTTACCTTAACCTTGCCACTGTTGTTGAACCATTGGATGTAGTAAGGATGTGGATGTGGTCTTGTGGTGAGAGATAGCTTCTCCACCATCCCCATGCTAGCCAAGTCGCTTCCTCCGTCTATGATGACGCGCAGAGAATGTTCCTTCACAACTTCCTTTGTATGGAACAAATTGTGCCTCTGATTTTTCTCACCTTGTGTGACCTGCACACTCAAAACACGTTGAGAAACTAAACATTCATACCTGTCAGCGTCTTGAGGAGCCATGTATTGCATCTCATGATCAGAATCATCTCCACCATGTTCTTCGCGTGTAATAAGAGCCAAAGTATCCTCATCATAGTCACTAGCGGACTCATACCCAGCATCCTCAGTAGCAATCATCACACGCTGAGATTTGCATTCTCTCGCACAATGACCTCTTCCCTTACAGCGACGACAAATAATATCACTTGTGTGCCCAGTTGATGTCATGGAAGAAGAAGAGCTCTGTGTAGGCCCGGCAGGTGCGCTCTTGGCAGATAGTGGTGGTTGTGCCTGCTTTCTTGTATCACGACTGGAGGTGGCACCTAATGGAGGTGCTGGTGCAGTGGAAGTAGAAGATGCACCCGGTGTCCATGATGAAGGTCAACCTGCAGAAAAGTTAGTTCGCGCCAATGCTTGTCGATCCTGCACTTCACGTTCGGCTTTACAAGCAAGATGGAATAAACGAGTGATACTAGTATACTCCTCATACTCTAGAATGGTCTGAATCTCTCTATTTAATCCACCCATAAAACGTGCAAGCATAGGTTCATTCTCCTCAACAATACCACATCTAATCATGCCAGTTTGTAATTCCTGATAATATTCTTCTACAGAATTTTTTCCTTGTCTCAAACGCTACAATTTTTGAAGCAATTCACGTTGATAATATGGTGGAACCCAACGAGTATGCATAGCAGTTTTCAAAGCAGCCCAAGTAGCTGGAATAGGATATAATCTACAATGTTTAGACCACCAAACACATGCAAAGCTAGTGAAAGCACAAACAGCAGCAGGAACACATCTCTCCTTAGGATAATGTAAACATGTAAATCGTTATTCAGTTTCTAACTCCCAAGTAAGATATATATCAGGAACATATCTACCCTCAAATGGTGGAATATTCAATTTCAGTTTAGGAAGATGGTCATGATCTCGTACCTGCGGGAGAGCCCTACCGTTGTGATTATTTGCATGTGGACGACCTGGTGGTTGTGGTGCTGGTGGTTGCACGTAGTTCTGAATTTGATCATCCTCATCCTTGTAATCTCCCACATAATCATCCTCCGCATCAGCAGCAGGAGCCACAGAAGTATCAACAATAGCACCAACACTTTGGCCAGGCTGAAGAAGGACACGACTTGCTCTGCGGAGGGTTGTTTGACAATGTGGAGGTAGTTGTTGTTGCTGCTGCAGAGGATCGGCAGGTGCAGCTGGTGGAAGACGCGCAAGCAGTTCATTAAATCTGTTATCGAGCTTTGTTTCGAATGTCTTCTCAAGGCCAGTGATCTTCTCCATGGCCTCTTCAAAATTGTTCAGCACATCTTGCACTGTTCAGTCATCATTTGCTGAAACTTATCATGAAGCTCCTTGTTCATTAAGTTCTCCCAGTCAATCTCGTCGGCTTGTGATCCTGGCATGGTTAGCAGCAATAGAAACAGACAAGAATATGATCCTACAGACTACTAACAAGTGGTGGTGGTGGGTGTCACAAATATGTCAAGCAAAACTCAAATTCTTACCAGTTCTTACCCAGCAGCAGGCGGTGATCGGCAACCGTTGTAGTCAAAACTCTCAAAGCTTGGATAGAGCGAGTATCAGGGAGTGTCAAACACATGACGTAGATGTATGTGGAGCTGGGAAGGCTTATAATATGGTAGCAAAAAGGATCAGCAATAATCAATTCAGAGATGCAAAGTTGAATAAACGCTCAACGACGGTACTGTGCTGGTCCTAGGCTAGACCGTGCTAGAGAGGCGAGCCTAGAACACTAGAGGCAAAGGTGTCCCGTCTTTCAATGAGATGATGGATATCGCTTTGGTGGAAGTCGACTTTCATGATCCGACTACGAACGTGCGAGGACGTCGCGCCTTAGCAGTCGCTAAACCAACTCCGAGAGGTTATTGACCACGCCGGAGCACGATCAACCTGACCACGAGGGTCTGTTTCCTGCGAGCAAACGAAGAACAAGCAAGAAACTGAGATTGCAATCTGGATATTGCGAATATAAGATGAAAGCTTTATTGATCAAGGTGGGTTCTGTGACGCCTTTGTCTGGTCGTTGAACACAAACGAAGTACGCGAAGTTGCAGCTATGGTGAACTTTTAATCTAAACAAAACCCAAAGTCTAAACGACGCCCTAAGGGCTGTATATATGGAGGAAAAGGGGGGAATTTTGTGGCCCTTGGGGAAGGGGTCCGAAGCCAACCCTATCTCTTGTTTCCCCACACATACGGACTCTAAAAAAATCCTATACTCAAGTATATCGAAAATACATGGGCATGGCCCAATAATAAGGTGACGCAGCACCTAGAATAGCCTCTGGAGAAAAGTTATGAAGTAGCATCTTGTATATTTCGTCCAAGGCTTCGTGCACTCATTATGGTGGCTTCAACATCCTGAAATCATCACTTGTAACTCTGTTCTTGTTCCCCTTGCGCAGGCCATCATCTCCATGCTTGTTCATGCTCCAATGTTCATCCTTCTCCAAGCTAGGCCCTTCATTTGTAAGCAAAACAAATGTATCCAATTTAGGCAGCATCATATTCTCATGAACATTAGAATCATTACCAAGAAACGGAAGTACCTGGTAATTTAATTGGCGTACACGAGCTCTAGTAATTGGTCCAGTATGCATAGCAGCAGGGGTTGTGGGTGTAATCATGGTATTGATGTCCTCGCCACTTCTGGCATGTCATCATGGTGGCTTCAAAGTTCGGAAATCTCCACTGGAACCTCCGTTCATGTTCTCTTCGCACACGCCTTCATCTCCGTGCTTGATCATGATCCAATGTTCATCCTTCTTGTCTGTGCTAAGCCCTTCAATTGTAAGCAACACAAATGTATCCAAGTTAGGCAGCATCACATTCTCATGAACATTAGAAACATTACTAAGAAACGAAAGTACCTGATAATTTAACTGGCTTGTGGGTGTAACTGTGGTATCCATGTCCTCATCATCCTCCCCTTCTTGAAAACAAAGCCGTCCTCAGCGTTGCTTAATACGAAATGTGGCTAACAAAAGAGACAAAGTGTACACGTTGTATATGTATATGTCATCCATTTTAACTGATCTCAGTTGTGGCACATGTGGCACAGTTATACAAGAGCACCCTTCAAAAGTCATGAAAAATAAAGCCAATATATTATCACAAGAAGTCAAAGGCATGAAAATATTGCAACTCAGTTTGCACATATAAGTGAAGCTCTTATTCATAACAAAAGATTGGCAATGCTCATCATTAAATCATCCCAACCTTGATGAACCATCACCAAAATTAGAGGTCATATCAAAATGATTAAACATTGGCACAACTATTTTCAAACGTATTTGATCCAAATCTGATCTATTCATTGATTCACATGGTTCTTTTGCATCAATAGTTAATTCAACGGGTTCACTCAAAATTGTTTGATCACATGGCAAAGTCAAATCATGAACATGGTCCTCTAAAATAGCTGGTGTGATCAAAGTAGTGGGTAGCTCATCGCATGGTTCATTTAAATTGACAAGGCATTCATCATACTCATGTGGATGTGGAAGATCGGTACCTTCGTCATTACCTCTTATGATCAACAAAGATGATGTAGGCACTCTAGGTGGCGACACGTCACATGGTGGAGGTGATGTAGTGCTCTCAACAATGGATGTTGTTGTCATAGGAGACGCAGTGGTGGAAGGAACAACCATCACAACTCTTGGGATTTGCACCTTCTGCTTGTTTATCTTGTGGGAAACACGTCTCGTTATCCCCTGTTCAGCTTTGCAAGCAAGACGAAACAAACGTTCCATAGGATAACATGTTTCATGAATTAGTATCTCCTGAATGTCGCGGTTTAATCCTCCCCAAAATCTATCCTTAAAATCTTCTTCACTTTCTTCTAAAGAGGAATGCAACAAGGTAGTTTGTAAATCATCGTTACGGTGTCACTACCTTGTTTTAAATGTTGCAACTTTTTTATCATGTCACGAGTATAATAAGTGGGGCCAAATGTATGTCGCATGGCAAGTTTCAAATCATCCCAAGTAGCAGGTATATAACCGGGGTGTAACCGACAATATTCACTCCACCAAACTAAAGCATAACCGGTGAAAGAACCAACCGCAACCTTAACTTTTTTATGTTCATCAAAATTATGGGAAACAAATATATTATTTATGTCAAACTCCCATTCAATATATAAAGCGGGTCTAAAACGACCATTAAATGATGGTATAGGAACATTAACCTGATCATGTGCATTTGGATGTTTATGCACCTCTCGTGATCGTTGTGGAATTTGCATAGGTGGTGGCACGTCTCCCGCGATCGACAAAGCCCATGAATTGACTCTAGATCCTGTCATGATTAGTAGAAATAAGAAACAAAATCCAAAAATAAAGTTCCTATAACTACTAGGATGTGGTGATAAAACGCTCACAGTAAAGCAAATATCAATGTCTTACAAGTTTTTACCATGCAGCAGGCGGTGATCGGCAACAAGCGGTGTCAAGTAACTCCAAAAGTTGGCTAAAACGATTGCTAGGTGAACGTATGAAGCTGGGTTGGCTTTATATATGTGGAAAAAAAATGCTAAAACCACGTTAATTAATGCAAGCTGAAAATTCGTTCAAAATGATCGAGTGCTGGTTCTAGGCTAGACCGTGCTAGAGACGCGAGCCTAAGAAACAAATGATTTTTACGCACTGACAAAGTAGCACAAAACAATACACGATGAGGGGGAAAACTGCACTCCAAGATACTTCCAAACAATAGGATGCTCTCCAAACAGAATAAACCACTTAAATCTATCTCATCCTTCCACAATATTCTGTCTTTCTTTTTTTGCAGCGTGGTCTCCAACGTGAATGATTCCAACCAAACAAACTAGCACGTATAGATGTACTTGTTTTTTTTTCCTCCAGTGCAAATTTTGCAACCGGACCAACACAACAGAAGCTGTCGAATCTGCTTTTTTATCCTTCCAAAAGATGTGCGTGTATTCTACCACGTGAGGCCTTTCTTTGGAAACAAGATGCAAAAAAACGAAATTTCCTTCAACAGGCTAAATTTGGATCAGCACTTGCCTTCTCTCTCTCTCTTTTTTGCTGCGATCTCCACTTCCCCCGTAAGGAATCTACTCTCTTTTTTTTAGCTGATCTGAAGTTACCAAACCAGAAAGATTCGGCCTGATCTTTTTTTATTTTGCAGATCCGAAGTTACCAAACCAGGTGCATACTACGTCCCCCTTTTCCTCTTCTTTTTTAGTCAAAAACGCCCCAGCAAACTTCCCACAAAATCAGCCAGCTACCAAACACCAACGCACTTGCCTTTTGTTTTAACTCACTTTCCAATTAAATTAAACCGATCAGCCCTCTTTTTTTTTATTGGCTGATTTTTTTTTACATATTACTTTCCAATTAGCGCACAACTCACGTCCTTCCTTCCTTCCTTCTGTCCTTTTTTTTCAAAGAAAATTGCTCAACAACAACGGCCACCAACCAAACCGATTGGCACTTGCCTTTTTTTTAATCTTTCCTTTTGATATGCACAAAACTTTTGGCAACCAACAGATTCCTCACTAATTGCAGATTCAACTTTCCTTTCAAGCACCCACGTGATCTATTTCTTCCAAATCTTTTTTCTCTTTTTTTTCGATGAACACACTTTCCAAAGGACAACTCCTTCCACGTGAGATCTCACACTCCAAAGCTGGCAAATCTTCCGTGAGGAAACAAACCCAGAGGAAGAAACGGATCAGTTTTTTTTATTCTTTCCTCTATCCACGTCAGTTCCTTCTATCTGCTTCTTTTTTTTCGCGCGCTAGATTTCTTCTCAATCACGAAAAAAAATCCAGAAAAAGTGAATCGCCAGGACTCCACGTTATGCGTAGACGTGGAATACCAAACCGAATAGTTTTTTTCTTTTTTTTTTGGTCTCCACTTCCTCCAAAACAAAAGGCAATCCCTTAGTCTTAAGAAACAGAGTCAAACTTCCCCTTTTAATATCCACGTTGGCTGCTCCTTCTTTTTAACCTCCTAATGGATCAACACTTTCCTTCTAGTACACAACCGAATCCAACAACTTTAATTTCCGTTGTTAATCTTTCTCGGTTCTTTCTCTCTCTCATACCAGGTCACATACACCCTAAGTACAAATTGATCTGAATTTTTTGTGTGTGATCACAACGTCCGAACAAAATCTGCCCACCAGATCTCTCGAGATGAATCAAGTATCAATATTGCTCATGAGAGGATGACGACAAACGACAATGGCTGGTGGATGGTGGTGATGTACGACAACAACAGTGGCAAAAACAATGAGCGGCAGCAGAAGAGGACAAAATGCGGATGATGGCGTATACGTATGCGGCGTGAAGCAAACGTGACTAGAACTCGAAACTCTAAAAGACTAGACACTAGAAACCAGCAACTTGACACACGATGCAACCGAAAATTCAACAAAACAAAAACTAAGTGGCAATGGTGAAAAGGCTCAGACTGTCTGGGATATGAGGAACTAATCTAACTTTTTTTGTGGCTTTTTCTTGGACTATAGGTATGAAGAACATATGCAATCTAGACTATGAAAAACTGAAAATCTCACCGAGCAAACTGAAAACTAATACCACTTGATAGAGGCGAGGGTGTCCCGATCTTTCGATGAGATGATAACTATCAATTTGGTGGAGCCGAATTTGACGATCCGACTACAAACGTGCATGACGGTGCGCCTTAGCAATCGCTAAACCAACTCCGAGAGGTTATTGACCACGCCGGAGCATGATCAACCTGACCACGAAGTTCTATTCCTACAAGCAATCGAAGAACAAGCAAGAATATGATTAAGCAATCTGAATATTGCGAATATGGATGAACTATTGGTAAAAGTGGGGTTTCATAAGCGGTCTTGGTCTGGTCGTTGGACACAAACGAAGTACACGAAGTTGCAGCGATGGCTAACTTTTAACTAAATAAAACACAAGTCTAAAACGGTTCCTTATGGGTTGTATTTATAGGGAAAAGAGAGGGGATTTCGTCCACCCTTGGTAAGGTGGGACTAAAACACCTCCTAAGTCGCTTCCCCTACGATACGGACTCTAAAAATAGATTACATGGGCCTGGCCCAAAAATAAGGTAGCACAACACCAATAATAAGCTATGGACGAAATTTATAACAAGCCATCTTGTATATTTCGTCCATCTTCGGGTATGTCATCATGGTGGCTTCAAAGTTCGGAAATCTCCACTGGAACCTCCGTTCTTGTTCTCTTCGCACACGTCTTCATCTCTGTGCTTGATCATGCTCCACTGTTCATCCTTCTTGTCTGTGCTAAGCCCTTCAATTGTAAGCAACTCAAATGTATCCAAGTTAGGCAGCATCACATTCTCATGAACATTAGAAACATTACTAAGAAATGAAAGTACCTGATAATTTAACTGGCGTGCGCGGGCTCTAGTAATTGGTCTGATAGGTATAGTAGCATGGATTGTGGGTGTAACTGTGGTATCCATGTCCTCATCAATATGGTTATCATAATTGTACAAATGTGTACGTACCCGCATATCTTTCAAATACTGGTATGTGGCTTTGGAAAGCCATCTCGAGCAGCTCGAATGTATGCATCACCCGAGTTGAAGGCGTTGAATGCCTCTTCTGAAAAACCAGGGTCGCGAAGAGTGGCCCGCCGGCACTGATGATTCATGGCGCTTTCCACTTCAGAGTTCGTGACGGATACATTATCCGAACCCTCTGCAGAAGGACAATTCGGTGTCACTCCTGCGTTAGCCTTAGTCCTTGAGACTGGATCCAGAATCTGGCTGGTAGAGGCATGACCGGCAGGATCCTCGGACATAGTCCGGCGAATGCTTTTCCTGATAAGACACAACGGGTAGTGTCACACTTTGATGTGACGGCCAACGGGCATATTTAAAAAACCCATAACTCTTTGATGAAGGATCGGCCGTGTTGTTATTTGCCTTCCTCTTCGAAGGCCTGCTCGGCACAGGTGCCGTTCTCTTGAGGGTTGCCTCAGGTGCAGCGTGGCGCACCGATCGCCTCCCCTTAGGAGCATGAGACAGTGTGGTGGGTGAGGTAGAAGGAGGAAATTCTTTCAAAGAAGAAGTCTTCTGATTACTTACGTGTGAAGCAGGGAGAAGACTGGGATAGTCAGCAGTGATGGCCACTTCCGTGCCGTCATGGCTCGCCTGGTAGAACACTCCATCCTCCAGCTCTACGAATATATCCGGATCCTCTTTGAATTCGGGGTCAGGGGCCCGGTTGTAGTTCTCTAGTTGTGGTGCGGGGATGTGGATCTCCTTGGTGATCTTCTGTCATTCCTGTTACAAATGGACGTATTGATATTTATGGAAAGGGACTCAAGGAGTAAATGGAGTGGAGTAGTGGGATCGAAACTCACCCAGCTAGGAGGGTTGTATATGGAAAATCCATCTCTGCGATAAATGTGGATGAACTCCTCTTTCTCCCCTTTGTATAGTTCGGCCAATATTTTGGCCAGAGCGGTGGGGGTATCCGGACCCTTCCGGCCGCAGCGGGTGGCGTCGTCTTCTCCGTTATAGTGCCACATGGGACGCCCTCTGTATTGGAGTGGCTGGACTCCCCGTACTATGGATGTCGCCATAACCTCAACTATTGATAATCCGGATCGGGCGAGCGTCTTTATCTTTCTCATCAATTGACGGACTTCCATGTTGTCTTCCTCCCCGAGGCCCCGAGGGCGCCAGCTGTAGTGTTTCTTCAACGGAGCACTTGAAAATTCGGGAAGACCCATTCGGACGGGGTCGTGAAGGGAGACATCCTCAATATAGAACCATTCGGAAGGCCACTCTTCTGATGCCTTCTTCGGTATGCCGGACAGGTATCTGGTCCCGGCAATGCGCCATACCTCGGCGCCGCCCACTTGAAATATTGACCCCTCTTGGTTACGAGGGACGAGGCATAATAGCTTCTTCCATAAATCAAAATGGGCCTCGCAGCCCAGGAATAGCTCATAAAGGCCAACGTAGCCCGCAATGTGCAGGATGGAGGCAGGAGTGAAATTGTGCAGTTGGAGGCCATAATGCTCCAGAAGCCCTCGGAGGAACGGGTGAATTGGAAATCCGGCGCCTCTCAATAAGTGGGGGACAAAGCATACTCGTTCCCCCTGGATGGGTTGGGGAAATTCTCCGCCTGCTCCCCACCATCAAAGGAAGCTAATCCGGCTCGAACGGGGACTAGATCTACGGGGGGGAGAAATCCCTGTGTCTGCAGCTTCACTAACTGATTGTGGGATGCAGAACACCTTTCCCAATCGCCTTTTTTGGGGCCATGGGGCGGGAGGAAGAGCTGGGAGTGCTATCCATGTTGGGGTGGTTTTTTCTAGCAAGCTCTAAGGATTCCGCGCTTGGTGTAGACTGGATCTGGAGATCCCCATCTCTTTAAATAGACAAACTGTTACATGGTCAGGGTGGTATGTACAAAAATGCCCCGACCTCCCGTATTCGCTCGACACGTGGAAGCTGAAATCATGAAGGTGCAGAAGTCGATGAACGCGACATTAAATGAAAAGTCGGATGCTGCTCTTTAAGTCAGGTATTGTGAAGTAATTGGAGAAAGAACCCGCCTTGCAATGTCGAAGACAATCTGCGTGTTGGACACCTCGTCATTGAAGCCTGGTTCAGGGGCTACTGAGGGAGACCTGGATTAAGGGGTCCTTGGATAGCCGGACTATTAACATGGGTCGGACTGTTGGGCTATGAAGATACAAGACAGAAGACTTCGTCCCATGTCCGGATGGGACTCTCCTTTGCGTGGATGGCAGGCTTGGTGATTCAGATATGTAGATTCCTTTCTCTGTAACCGACTTTGTATAACCCTAGTCCCCTCCGATGTCTATATAAACCGAAGGGTTTAGTACATAGGGCAGAATCATAATCATAGGCTAGACTTCTAGGGTTTTAGCCATTACGATCTCGTGGTAGATCAACTCTTGTAACACCCATATTCATCAAGATCAATCAAGCAGGAAGTAGGGTATTACCTCCATAGAGAGGGCCTGAACCTGGGTAAACATTGTGTCCCCCGTCTCCTGTTACCACCAACCTTAGACACACAGTTTGGGACCCCCTACCCGAGATCCGCCGGTTTTGACATCGACAGTGTTCCCAAGATGTATGTGTCAAACATTTGGCATAAGTAATAGCAAAAGTAGGATCATGCGCATACAAGTCTATTATGTGCTCAAAGCCAATGACATTCAATTCTAGTTGGGTGACAAACATGCTTCTATGGGAAAGCGCATCCGCCACAACATTTTCTTTGCCTTTGATATGACATAAGCAAAAGACTCAATGAATTCACTCCACTTAGCATGACGCTTGTTCAATTTAGTTTGACCCTTAAGGTACTTAAGTGTTTCATGATCCGTGTGAACAATGAACTCATGAGGCCGGAGATAAAGCTCCCAAACATGCAAGACTCTCACTAGAGCATATAGCTCTTTGTCATAGATGTGGTAGTTAAGTTGCGCTCCGGAATTTGTTTTACTAAAGTACACTATGGGGCGCTTCTCTTTCATCAACACACCTCTTATGCCGCAAGCGCTAGCATTGCAATGTATTTCAAATGGTTTATCAAAGTTGGGTAATGCAAGCAAAGGGGCACGCGTAAGTAAATTCTTAAGTTCATTGAATGGAGTATCTTGAGATGGTCCCCACACAAATAGTGCATTTTTCTTGCTCAAAGCATGTAAAGGTAAAGCGATGGTGCTAAAGCCCTTCACAAATCTACAATAGAAACCGGCTAAACTAACAAAACTACACACTTGTTGCAAGTTGGTTGGTTGAGGCCAAGTTTTAATAGCATTGATCTTAGATTCGTCTACATGAACACCCTTAGACGACACAACGAAACCCAAGAAAACAAGCTTATCAACACCCAAAAAGGCATTTATCCATATTAGCATAAAGGCGCTCTTTTTTATGAGTTCGTAAAGCGGTTCTAAGATGGGTGACATGATCTTTTAGAGATTTGCTAAACACAAGAATATCGTCAAAGTAGACCACAACAAATACGCCAATGTAGGGGCGGAGAACCAAAAGCATCGCGCGCATAAAGGTGTCGGGTGCTTCGGATAAGCTTCATACAAGCCAAATTTGGTTTTGAAAGCGGTTTTCCATTCATCACCCCCTTGGATGCGAATTTGGTAATAGCCACTCTTCATATTAATCTTAGAGAAAATGGTGGCTCCACTAAGCTCATCTAACATATCATCAAGGCGTGGAATGGGGTGGCGATAACGAACGGTGATAGCATTGATAGGACGACAATCGGAACAAATGCGATATGTACCATATTTCATGGGAACAAGGATTACTGGGACGGTGCATGGGATCAAGCTTTCTCATACATGGCCATTGTCAATGAGTTGTTGTACTTGCCGTTGTATCTCTTTGGTTTCTTCGGAATTGACACGGTATGGTGCCTTGTTAGGCAGAGGGGCTCCGAGTATGAGGTCGATGCGGTGTTTAATGCCTCGTAGTGGAGCTAGTCCCGAAGGTAGCTCATTGGGGAAGACGTCTCGGAATTCCTGCAATAGAGAAGACAACACTAAAGGTAGATTGTGAGAGGTGTTAGTTTTTGTTGCCTCGTCCTTGCACAAAAGGACATAGTGGATAACACTTGATGGGTTCTCACACACTTCTCTCATCTCACTTTTGGTAGCGAATAGCACTAGGTTTTTCTTGTCGCTCATTGTGGACGCACGCATTTTTGGCTTATGGCTCTCACTCCCTTTTGGGCGCCTCACTCTCTCACTATTCTCTCCATGATGTGCGGTTGCTTGCTTGTCAGCGATCACTTGACTTGGCGACATAGGTCGTATCATGTACTCCTTTCCCTTCATCTTGAAGGTATAGTGATTGGTCCGTCCATTGTGAATGACACCTTGGTCAAATTTCCATGGTCGTCCAAGAAGGAGATGGCAAATGGACATGGGAACCACGTCGCATTCCAAAGTGTCTTCATGTGCTCCGATCTTGAAGGAAACTTGGACCATGTGCTCCACTTGAACAGTGCCGGAGTCGCTAAGCCATTGGACCTTGTAGGGGCGAGGGTGCTTCATCTTGACCAATTGGAGCTTGGAGCATAGTTCTTCACTCGCCAAGTTAGGGCAACTTCCTCCGTCGATGATGACCCTCATGGACCTTCCGTTGATGCCCGCCTTGGTGTGGAAGATATGGCATATTTAGTCTTCGTCTTGGTGTTGTTGAAGTGTCAAGACTTTGGAGACAACGAGAGCTAGGCTTGAATCTTCGTCACAAAAGACTTGGCCATCTTCATCCTCATTCACTTGTCGGTGCATGGCCACTTGCTCAAGGGCTTCCATTTCCTCTTCACTCATGGATTCATAGGTGCTGTCGTCGTTCAGGATCATGGTATGCTTGTTAGTGCACTCGAAGGACTTGTGGCCTCGGCCGCCGCATGTGATGCACTTGATGGAACTTGTCTTGATGGTCTCATCCGGTGGAGTTGTACATGATGAAGCTCGGAGCTTGAAGTTTCTTGTAGTAGGAGGACAACTTGAGCTTGTCAAAGTTTTCTTGTAACTTGACTTATCATCGTTGCTTGTAGAAGGTTTGGTTGATGTAAAAGGTGTTGGAGTCGTTGAATCTTGGTTGTTGGAGTCATAGTTCTTGGAAGAGTACTTGGCGTACTTGAAGTCATCTTGCACTTGTCGCTCTGCCTTGGTGGCTTGATGCACTAGCTCAATGAGGTTGGAGTAAGGTTGGAAGCCGGCGATCTTCTTGATAGGGTGATTGAGTCCATTCAAGAAACATGCCATAGTTTGCTCATCATCTTCTGTGGCATTGGCTTGTATCATGGCAATCTCCATTTCTTGTAGTACTCTTCAATGCTCTTTGTTCCTTGCTTTAGGAGTTGTAACTTTTTGAAGAGGTCGCGGTTGTAGTATGTTGGCACAAAGCGCGCTCTCATGACATCCTTCATTTGATCCCAAGTTGTGATGGGTGGTTCACCTCTTGCCTCGCGGCGCTCAATGACTTACTCCCGCCAAATGAGGACATAGTCTTGGAACTCAAGGGATGCCATGGCGATCTTCTTCTCTTCCTCATAGTTGTGCAAACTAAAGATCTTGTCAACCTTCAATGCCCATGAAATATACTCTTCGGGATCATTGCTTTCGGTGAACTTGGGCATGGTGAATTTGAGCTTGCCATAGCATTGCTCTTCATTGTGCTGGGGTCAAGGACGATGACGTCCTTGACATGGAGGATTGTCGCCCTCAAGTTGCTCTTGGCGTGGAGGATTCTGATTGTCTTGTAGCTCTTGGCGAACTTGTGGTTCTTGTCGAGCGTGTGAAGGAGCTTGTGGAACTTTTTGGTGTAATCGTGATTGATATCGTCGTTCTTGTACTTCCTCACGAAGCGCTTCTTCTTCATGAACACGTCGGTTATGGGTGGCGACTGCACGATCAGTTGTGAGTAGGGCACATTGCGCCTCAAGGGCTTGTGCTTCACGTCGGTGTTGTTGTTGACGTAGGGATTCAGCATCTTGCTCGTCTTAGTGTTGGCATGCTCGCTCTTCCTCTTGTTGGTGTTGGCGTTGCCTTTCTTGTGCTTGCGCAAGGGTAGCTTGATTTTGACGATGTTGATGTTCTTGCTCCTCAAGTTCCTCTTGTCAACGATCATTGCCATGTAGAGGATTGCAGTTTGCTTGACGGTCTTGTCGGGCGGCTCGACGAAAGTGTTCGATGTCATTGTACTTGAACCGGAGATGGTGTTGGAGGAATGCCGACTCGTGTGGCTCCGTCTTGAATATGATGATGAGGTAGAAGAGCGGTTGACCATCATGGCTCGGATGTCTTCCTTGAGAGATGCCATTGATGTGTCGAAGTAGTCCCTTGTACGTTGCTTAGATTGTCATAAGTCGGAAGCAAGTAGGTTGATGCGGTCACCCAATGCTTCATTCTCTTGATGTAAAGCTCTTTGCACGCCGAAGAGGTGGTTCCTGGTGACGTAGTTGCTCGGGTCCAAAGAGGTGACTCTTGGTGACATAGGATGACATGTCATCATCTTGCTCGATGAAGAGTGGGTTGGTAGAAGTACTTGTCATATCCATCATTCCAAGTAAATGTGTGAGTGAGAGAAAGAGAATAACTATACCAAATGTACCTTGACCGATGTTGAGAATGGATCAAAGATCACTCAGTGATGTAACAAGGAAATAGCACAATTGGTACCGGTACCCGTCAATTTCTCATACCTACACAAATAAACCTTATGGTGGAGCTTGGTTAGGATGGTGGACAAAATTTATGCAATTGTTAGTGAGACTCAATAATGTTGGAAAAGATTCACAAATGTGCAAATCCAAGAAGTGGACCGGCAGCAAGATATGGCACACGGAAACACACACACATGAATAGATAGATGGGGTCGTGCAACCAAGGAATGAGCCAAAATGTGGAATCCAGGAAAATGCTCTTGTTGCACAATGCTAGAGAGACGGTAGCTTGATTGCACAATAGGCGGATATGAGACTTGTGAACAACCTAGAAAGCAAAAATGCAACAAATTCTATCCCAAGTATGCTATATGTATGGTGTTCCAATGATATGATCCAAGATGATCGAGTATGACAATCTTAATGTAGTATGATGCTATGGTTCTTGCTTAAAAGATCTTTTCTTATATTTCTCGTTTGCTTAAAAGCTTGTTTGGCTCTTTCTCTTTTGAGCTCTTTCTCATGCAAAACTTGACGAACCAAAGTAGTTATTGGGTATTTGTGATGATAACCTTGTGACACAAGAGATGATACCTAGATATGTATACCAATGATGTGATATATGCAATAACCACTAATGTCCACAAGTGACGTTGCCGGCAATACCCAACGGATAGTCTCGATGGGTAAGTGACGCGAAAAATGGGCTATGGGGTTAACGATGCAATGGATAGAATGTACAATGATGTGATGCCACAATACCAAGATGATATAGAGGTTACCGCTCTTGCTTACGGTGAAGGTGTCAAAATGGTGAAGTGGTCGATGTCGATGACGAAGATGAGCACTGGTGATGTCGTCGAACCGTCCCTAAGTAGCCGAAACAAGTTAGGAAACGGAAACTGAAACTCAAATTCTCGAAGACCAAATGAGGCAAAATTGCCGGAATTGGTAGCGGATAAGCGATGGTGGTTGCGGAAAGCGATGGTGGATGTGGAAGGTGTAGTGGTATGGGAGTCCATATGCGGAAGTGGAAGTGGAAGTGGAGTAGTGGAGCTGAACAAAGTTCAATTTTGTCAGGGTTCGTCGGACGTCCGGGGGTGGTCGGACGACTAGTGGTTGTCGGACGTCTGGGGGTGGTTGGACGACCGGTGGTTGTCGGACGTCCAGAGACTGTCGCACGTCCGGTGCCTGGGCGATTTCAGGCACGGGATAAACATTTAGGGTTTGTGATGGAGAGGCAAAATTTGGTCAAAATTGGATGAATTTGTGGATGGAAATGGTGGAGATGATTCGGGAAAGCTAGATCTACTCGTGGGAAAGCAAATCCATGGATAAAATCCAACAAAACTTTATCAAAACCAACAAATCACAAAAAATGGGGCTATTTTTGGTGGGGAATTTTCGAAATTGGGACAAAATCAACAAAACAAGGCTAGAAAACAAGGGTAGGGGCTCCAAATTCGTGATCAACCTAGGCTCATGATACCAAGATGATGTAGGGTGGAAACCCTACGGCCGATCTTTCACGAAATGGAGGGGATCCTACAAAGAACACGAGGGGAAAACACGAGGGAAAACACTCAAATCAACGGAAATGATCACACATCTGCTAGATCCATGAACATACACTATTGTAGGATGCTGCTAATGCGACACTACAATCCTAGACTGATAGAGATAAAGGTGTCATGTCTTTCGATGAGATGGTGGCTATCATTTTCTGTGGGAGTCGACCTTGACGATCCGACTATGAACGTGCGAGACATCGTGCCTTAGCAATCGCTAAACCAACATCCGAGGGGTTATTGACCACGCCGGAGCACGATCAACCTGACCACGAGGGTCTGTTTTCCTGCGAGCAAATGAAGAACAAGCAAGAAACTGAGATTGCAATCTGGAAATTGCGAATATAAGAGGAAAGATTTATTAATGAAGGTGGGGTTCTGTGTAGCCTTTGTCTGGTCCTTGAACACAAACGAAGTACGCGAAGTTGGAGCTGTGGTGAACTTTAATCTAAACAAAACCCAAAGTCTAAACGACGCCCTAAGGGTTGTATATATGGAGGAAAAGGGGGAGGATTTCGTGTCCCTTGGGGAAGGGGTACGAAACCAACCCTATCTCTTGTTTCCCCACATATGCGGACTCTAAAAACAGCCTATACTCAAGTATTTCAAAAATACATGGGCCTTGCCCAATAATAAGGTGACGCAGCACCTAGTATAGCCTCTGGACAAAAGTTATGAAGTAGCATCTTGTATATTTCGTCCAAGGCTTCATGCACTCATTATGGTGGCTTCAACATCCTGAAATCATCACTTGTAACTCCGTTCTTGTTCCCCTTGCGCATGCCATCATCTCCATGCTTGTTCTTGCTCCAATGTTCATCCTTCTCCAACTAGGCCCTTCATTTGTAAGCAAAACAAATGTATCCAATTTAGGCAGCATCATATTCTCATGAACATTAGAATCATTACCAAGAAACGAAAGTAAGGGTAATTTAATTGGCGTGCGCAAGCTCTAGTAATTGGTCCAGTATGTATAGTAGCAGGGACTGTGGGTGTAACAATGGTATTGATGTCCTCATCATCTCCCCTTCTTGAAATGAAGTCGTCCTCGACGGAAGCTCATCTTCCTCACCCAAATAAGGCCTCAAATCTGCAATGTTAAAAGTGGGACTAACCCCAAAATCTGCAGGCAGCTCAAGTTTATATGCATTATAATTTATTTTCTTTAACACCTTAAAAGGACCATCAGCACGTGGCACTAGCTTTGATTTGCGCAAATTAGGAAATCTATCCTTACGCAAATGTAACCAAACAAGATCTCCAGGTACAAACACAACATGGTTTCTACCCTTATCTCCAGCAAGTTTATATTTAGCATTCATACGCTCAATGTTTTCCTTAGTTAACTCATGCATTTTTAAAATCAATTCAACACGTTGTTTAGCATCAAAATTAACCTTCTCCGAAGATCGAAGAGGCAACAAATCAATAGGTGCACGAGGTAGGAAACCATACACAACTTCAAAAGGGCACATCTTAGTAGTAGAATGCAATGAACGATTATAAGCAAATTCAATATGAGGCAAGCATAATTCCCACATTTTCTTATTATTCTTCAAAACAGCCCTAAGCATAGTAGACAAAGTTCTATTGACTACTTCAGTTTGTCCATCAGTTTGGGGGTGACAAGTAGTACTAAAAAGAAATTTAGTCCCCAACTTAGCCCATAAACATCTCCAAAAGTGGCTAAGAAATTTAGTATCACGATCTGAAACAATAGTATTTGGCACACCATGCAAGCGAATAATTTCACGAAGGGACAGATCAGCAACATTAACAACAACATCGCTTTTATGACATGGTATAAAGTGTGCCATTTGCGAGAATCTATCCACGACAACAAATATGCTATCCCTCCCCTTCTTTGTTCGAGGTAAACATAAAACAAAGTCCATAGATATATCCTCCCAAGGAACACTGAGTACGGGAAAAGACATATATAAACCATGAGGATTGAGTCGTGACTTAGCTTTTTTTTCATGTAGTGCAGCGAGCAACAAAGCGCTCAACATCTTGTCTCATCTTTGGCCAAAAGAAATGTGTAGCAAGTACGTCCTCCGTCTTCTTCACGCTAAAGTGTCCCATTAGTCCTCCTCCATGCGCCTCCTGCAACAACAAAAGACGAACGGAGCTAGCTAGAATGCATAGCTTGTTAGCACGGAACACAAATCCATCATTAACGACGAACTTGTTCCATGTTCTTCCTTCTTTACAATTCTGTAATACAACTTTAAAATCAGCATCATGCACATATTGATCTTTGATGGTCTCCAAACCAAATATTTTGAAGTCAAGTTGTGAAAGCATAGTATAGCGACGAGACAATGCATCAGCAATAACATTTTCTTTACCCTTCTTGTGTTTAATGACATAAGGGAAAGTCTCAATATATTCAACCCATTTAGCATGTCTACGATCAGTTTAGCTTGACTTTTAATATGTTTCGAAGATTCATGATCAGAATGTATAACAAATTCTTTGCGCCATAAATAATGTTGCCATGTTTCTAAAGTCCAAACAAGAGCATATAATTCTTTATCATAAGTAGAATAATTCAGACTAGGCCCACTCAATTTTTCAGAAAAGTTTGCAACAGGTTTGTCATCTTGTAGTAACACACCTCCTAATCCAATTCCACTAGCATCACATTCAAGCTCAAATGTCTTATTAAAATCAGGAAGTTGGACTAAAGGACCATGTGTCAACTTATCTTTCAACACCGTGAAGGCTTCTTCCTATGCGGTACCCCAAACAAAAGGCACATCCTTCTTTGTAAGCTCATTGAGAGGTGCAGCAATGGTGCTAAATCTCTCACAAAACACCTATAGAATCCATCAAGGCCAAGAAAACTCCTCACTTGTGTGACCGTTTTGGGCTGCGACCAACTCTCAATAGCTTCAATCTTGGCTTTATCAACTTCAATTCCCTGTGGAGTAACAACATAGCCAAGAAAAGACACTCGGTCAGTGCAAAAGGTGCACTTCCCAAGGTCACCAAACAAACATGCATCACGTAGAGCAATCAAAACAGCACGTAAATGTTCCAAATGTTCCTCCAAAGATCTGCTATAAATCAATATGTCATCAAAGTAAACTACCACAAATCGTCCAATGAAAGCACGTAAACCTTCGTTCATTAATCTCATGAAAGTACTAGGTGCATTAGTTAACCCAAAAGGCATGACTAACCACACATATAATCCAAACTTAGTTTTAAATGCTGTTTTCCATTCATCTCCCAATTTCATACGAATGTGATGGTGTCCACTATGCAAATTAACTTTGGAGAATATTGTAGAACCACTCAAATTCATCAAGCATATCATCTAGCCTAGGAATAGGATGACGATAACGAATAGTAATATTATTAATGCCTCTACAATCAACACACATATGTGATGTACCATCCTTTTTCGGCACTAGACTAATAGGAACAACACAAGGACTAAGGGATTCACGTATATAACCTTTGTCAAGAAGCTCCTGTACTTGACGCATAATCTCCTTCGTCTCCTTTGGATTGGTACGGTATGGTGGACGGTTGGGTAATGATGCACCGGGAATTAAGTCAATCTGATGGTCAATCCCTCGAATGGGAGGTAATCCCAGTGGCACATCTTGTGGAAAGACGTCAGCGAACTCCTGCAAAATGTTAGTGACAGCAGGAGGCAAAGAGGAAGGCACGTCCTCGAATGAAAATAATGCCTCTTTGCACACAAAAGCATAGCAAACAGATTTGCTGAAATCTAGCTCATCAATATCAGATTTAGTGGCAAGTAAACATGCACTTTTCAATTTAATTTCAGAAGCAACACTAGATGGTTTACTATTAGGCTTCATTTGTTGCTCAAATTCTTTTGCCACAATCTGATTTTCACTCTTATTTTTCTCCTGTTTTGCTTTATTAGCTCTATTAATATCATCTTTCAAAATGGAATCAGGAGTCATAGGAAGCAAAGTAATATTTTTATCCTTATGAACAAGAGTATACTGTTTGTTTCTACCATGGTGTACAGAATTTTTATCAAATTGCCATGGTCGACCAAGTAATAAGGAACATGCTTGCATAGGTACCACATCACAATCAACATAATCAGCATATGTAGAGATACTAAAATGCACACGAACAGTATGTGTTACCTTAACCTTGCCGCTGTTGTTGAACCATTGGATGTAGTAAGGATGTGGATGTGGTCTTGTGGTGAGATATAGCTTCTCCACCATCTCCATGCTAGCCAAGTCGCTCCCTCCATCTATGATGACGCGCACAAAACGTTCCTTCACAACTCCCATTGTATGGAACAAATTGTGCCTCTGATTTTGCTCAGCTTGTGTGACCTGCACACTCAAAACACGTTGAGCAACTAAACATTCATACATGTCAGCGTCTTTAGGAGCCATGTATTGCGTCTCATGATCAGAATCATCTCCACCATGTTCTTCACGTGTAATAAGAGCCTAAGTCTCCTCATCATAGTCACTAGCGGACTCATACCCACCATCCTCAGTAGCAATCATCACACGTTGAGATTTGCATTCTCTTGCATAATGACCTCTTCCCTTACAACGACGACAAATAACATCACTTGTGTGCCCTGTTGATGCCATGGAAGAAGAACTCTGTGCAGGCCCGGCAGGTGCGCTCTTGGAAGATAATGGTGGTTGTGCCTGCTTTCTTGTATCACGGCTGGAGGTGGCACCTGATGGAGGTGCTGGTGCAGTTGAAGTAGAAGATGCACGCGGTGTCCATGATGAAGGTCGGCCTGCAGAAAAGTTAGTTCGCGCCAATGCTTGTCGATCCTGCACTTTACGTTCAGCTTTACAAGCAAGATGGAATAAACAAGTGATATTAGTATACTCCTTATACTCTAGAATGGTCTGAATCTCTCTTTTTAATCCACCCATAAAACGTGCAAGCATAGCTTCATTCTCCTCAACAATACCACATCTAATCATGCCAGTTTGTACTTCCTGATAATATTCTTCTACAGAATTTTTCCCTTGTCTTAAATGCTGCAATTTTTGCAATTCACGTTGATAATATGGTGGAACCCAACGAGTACGCATAGCAGTTTTCAAAGCTGCCCAAGTATTTGGAATAGGATATAATCTACAATGTTCAGACCACCATACACATGCAAAACTAGTGAAAGCACAAACAGCAGCAGCAACCTGTCTCTCCTCGGGATATTGTAAACATGTAAAACGTTGTTCAGTTTCTAACTCCCAAGTAAGATATATATCAGGAACATATCTACCCTCAAATGGTGAAATAATCAATTTCAGTTTAGGAATATGGTCATTATTTCGTACCTGAGGTGGTGGTGCAGGCCTACCGTTGCGAATATATACCTGAGGTCAACCTGCTGGTGGTGGTGTTGGTGGCTGCACGTAGTTCTGATTTTGATCAACCTCATCCTCGTAATAGTCCTCCACCTCTGCAGTAGCAGCAGGAGCTACAGAAGCACCAACAGCAGTAGCAGCGGCACCATAATTTTGTCCTGGCTCAATAGGAACACGCTGTGCTCGCGCTACTGTATCGTGGCGTAGAGCTGGTTGTGGGAGACGTTTGAGTAATTCATCAAACTTGGCATCCAACTTGGTGTCAATTGACTTCTCAATGTCATCCATCTTCTCCATTTCCTTTCCAAAGTTGACCATCACGTCTTCCACCTATTGACCCAACATTTGATGGAACTTATCATGAAGCTCCTTGTTCATCATGTTCTCCCAGTCAATCTCGTCAGCTTGTGTTCCTTCCATAGTTAGCAGCAATAAAAACAGACAAGAATATGATCCTACAGACTACTGGAATATGGTGGTGGTGGAGTGTCACAAATCTGTCAAGCGAATCTCAAATTCTTACCAGTTCTTACCAGGCAGTAGATGGTGATCAGCAATCGTTGTAGTCAAAACTCTCAAAGCTTGGATAGAGTGATTACCAGGGAGAGTCAAATGCACGACGTAGATGTATGTGGAGCTGGGAAGGCTTATAATATGGTAGCAAAAAAAGGTCACCAATAATCAATTCAGAGATGCAAAGTTGCATAAACGCTCAACAACGGTACTGTGCTGGTCTTAGCCTAGACCGTGCTAGAAACGCGAGCCTAGAACACTAACAAAATCACGGCGCTGCACGTAAACAAGGGAGGACCACACTCTGAATTTTTTTTCTCTTTTTTTCACTTTTTTTGCAATTTTTCCCTCCTTTTTTTGCTCCGCAACAAATTTTTTTTCGAAAAAGTCTACAAATGGTCTAGAAACTGCCTAGCCAGAATTTTCCAGACTTAGTTTTTTTTGAAACTAGAAATATTTTTCTATTGCGGGTAACACGGAAGTTCGGGAGTCCTTCTCTGTCACGACTCGGAGTATGCATGATCTCAAAATCCAAAACAGAGTAACAAAATACTGGACTCGGACTAGGACTAGTGGCGGAGATGAATCTGGTGGAACTCGCACTGGTGGTGGAGATGAATCTGGTGGAACTTGGACTGGTGGCGGATATATGTTGCAGGTGGACTCGGATTATCATGATGGCGGTGGCGTGACAACTTGTGAATAGAACTTGAAACTCTAAAGGTCTAGACACTAAGACCAACAACTAGACACGAGGATGCAACGGCAAGTTCAACAATGCAAAACCCTAAAAAGATTATGCAAAGGCTCAGATTGGTTCGGATATGAGGAACTAACCATAAATTTTTTTTGGCTTTTTTGTGGACTGTAGGTATGAAGAACAGACTCAATCTAAACTACGAAAAACTGTAAAATATCACCGAGCAACCTGGAAATCTGATACCACTTGATAGAGACAAAGGTGTCCCGTCTTTCGATGAGATGGTGGCTATGGTTTTCTGTGGGAGTCGACCTTGACAATCCAACTACGAATATGCGAGACGTCGCGCCTTAGCAATCGCTAAACCAACTTCCGAGGGGTTATTGACCACGCCGAAGCACGATCAAACTGACCATGAGGGTCTCTTTTCCTGCGAGCAAACGAACAACAAGCAAGAAACTGAGATTGCAATCTGGAAATTGCGAATATAAGAGGAAAGCTTTATTAATGAAGGTGGGGTTCTATGACGCCTTTGTCTGGTCGTTGAATACAAACGAAGTACGTGAAGTTGCAGCTATGGCGAACTTTAATCTAAACATAACCCAAAGCCTAAACGACGCCCTAAGTGCTGTATATATGGAGGAAGAGGGGGGGGATTTCGTGGCCCTTGGGGAAGGGGTCCGAAACCAACCCTATCTCTTGTTTCCCCATACATACGGACTCTAAAAACAACCTATACTCAAGTATTTCAAAAATGCATGGGCCTGGCCCAATAATAAGGTGACGCAGCACCTAGAATAGCCTCTGGACGAAAGTTATGAAGTAGCATCTTGTATATTTCGTCCAAGGCTTCATGCACTCATTATGGTGGCTTCAACGTCCTGAAATCATCACTTGTAACTCCGTTCTTGTTCCCCTTTGCGCATGCCATCATCTCCATGCTTGTTCTTGCTCCAATGTTCATCCTTCTCCAAGCTAGGCCCTTCATTTGTAAGCAAAACAAATGTATCCAATTTAGGCAGCATCATATTCTCATGAACATTAGAATCATTACCAAGAAACGAAAGTACCTGGTAATTTAATTGGCGTGCGCGAGCTCTAGTAATTGGTCCAGTATGTATAGCAGCAGGGGCTGTGGGTGTATCAATGGTATTGATGTCCTCATCAGAGACCATTCGACAAAACTGTGTGTGATGCAATAATCGCAAACGGTGGTATAAAAAACTCGTCAAAAAAGGTGCAAAATGTTTGCGATGACGGATGAATCAAACATGGTTCATATTTTGGTTGCGTGTGCGATGCAGGTCATACGGTCCAATTCAATGAGCTATTTGCGATGAGGAAGAAGAACAGAAACGGGTAGCCAAATGAAGGTGTGTGCGATATACGACATACAATTCACTCGGATTAACTGTTTGTGATGAGGTGGAACAACAGAACCGAGCCGCTAGATAAAGGTGTGTGCGATTGAGGGCATACGCTTCAGATGGATTAACTGTTTGCGATTAGGCAACAAAACAGAAACGGTCAGCCAGATCAAAGTGTCTGCAATTGATGGCATACACATCACACGGATGCACTATTTGCGATTAGCCACAACAAATAGAAACAATTAGACAGATCAACGTGTGTGCGCAAGACGGGCACACATTCTAATTAAAAGAAGTGTGTGCGATGGTAATAACGAGCGCGCACGGTTGTTGGAACAAGATGTGTGCTAACATTGCCTATTGCAGTGCACCCAATGGTGCAAAGGCAACGTACGCGACCGAGAAAGCGTGCCCACGTTACGCCGTCCGGGAATAGTGTCGTACTTAGAAATTATAGAATTGTCAATAAATTTTGAGCCTGTGTCCGGTCACATTCCAAATTGCAAACCTATTCACATCGATCAAAACCTAAATGGTCTCCCACTTAGGAGTGTATTAGTACTTGGTTATAAATACTACTACTCCAAGATGACTGCACATTCCTCCTCAACTCCTCATCCACAAAAACAAACAAGTCATTCATCATCGTTCCCTTGCGTCTGCCATGGCCAGCGTGAGTTCTGGGTCGAGAGATTGCCACCAGGGAGAGGTGAGCATGGAAGCGGAAGTACGAGAGATGCCACGCCTCGCTATGAAAGTAGCCGACATGTCCCGCCGCGCGACCGTAGCAGCACAGAGGTCCCGCCACGCTGCCAAAGCAGCACGGAGGTCCGCCGTGCCGTCGATGCAGCAGACTGGTCCTGCCGCGTCGCGAAAGTAGCAGAGATGTCCCGCCACACCGCGAATGTAGCAAAGATGTCCTCCTGCGCTCGGTGGCCTTGGAAAATGTCTCATGGGCAGGCGAGGACTCTTACAGGCGCATGCATGCGATCCTCCATAGCCAGATGGATCAGATCTCAGGCTGGGCGAGGTTGCGGGATGACATGAAAGCCTCGTTTGAACAGGCTAATCCGGCAACTAAGGGAGAACAATGCAAAGCTCTGGGCCGAGCATGACCTGCTGAGGGCGAAGATCGTCGGACGTGCGGAGCAGCAGGAGGAGACCACTGCCTTCTTGTAGAGGACCAGCATCATCGTCGAGAAACTTATGGACGAGAATGTCGTGTTGCGCATGAAGCGCAAAAGGCTGGTGAGGAATCCGTGGATGCTCTCAAGCAACATCTTGAGGACAAGAAAGAGCTCATCGCCGCTCACCGTGGAGACTAGTTCCCGCGGCCTGTAGCAACGCATCAAGAAAGTAGAGATCAGCGAGCCAGATTGTTGTCTTCCTTCTTCTTTAGCCCTTGTGTATTCCGGGCGTTGCCACATGTGGCTTTTTTTAATTATGTTCCTAAATATGTAAGACAATTATTATCCACTGTCATCGTCCTTATATTCATCATGATTCATATAAGTCGCAGTCGATGCTATATAGGACCATCGGATCTTACATCAAGATCCGTACAAAACTTTCTTTTCAGATTTTCATTTTTCTCTCTTAAATCTGAGTCCAGTGAGACATAGCCACGCTGTGAAACAGGGGCTTGGGTGCCATTAATGGAGACATTGGGAGGGAGGTGCGTGGCGGATAAAGGTAAAAGGGCTCCCTTCCCGATGAGCATGCGCAGGGGTTTGATCGCATGCCTCCCGTACTCAAATAGCTACCTCGCACGACACCTCCTAGCCAATAAAAATAGGGACGCTTGGCGGCACGTAATTGGTAAGTAGAACGCCCATGGTTTCAATAATACTTGTGTTTCCGATTTGTAACGTGATAGCACTTGTTCCAAAATGACTTTGTTGATTGTTAATGTGTGCGCCTTCGCAAATCGGGCAGAAAAACTACCACAACATGTTGGTGCCATGTCATGACACCATGCCAAGTTTCATGATTTTTAGGCGAGTATTGGATTTACAGGAATTTTAAAACCAAGTTTCTCGATGTTTCGGGCCAAGCCAAGACGACCAGTTGTTTGAATTCCATTCCCACTTCTTCAATGGGACCTAGAAGTTCGCCCAAGTACATATAAATGATTTTCCAACTAACTTTTTCGCACTGGAGCATGCGCTTGTACTTCAAATTTGAATTATGTGCATTAAATGCCTAGAGAATGAATTAACGTATAAAAAGGCCAAACGAACCCGGAATAATTCCAAAATTTAACACAAAACTACTATTTGGTCTAAGTTGCCTGTGTAAAAAAATCAAGGCGGGAGAAGGCAGTTATGTCGTTTCGCACACGGAGGTGACACGTTCCCTCCCGAAACCATGAGCCTTCTTGAGAAAAGCTCCGGTTTGCAAGAAGCACATACCAAAGCTTGTCCCAATTCGGCTAAAAAAATTACCACAGCATGTTGGTGCCATGTCATGACACCATGCCAAGTTTCATGATTTTCAGGCTTGTTTTGGATTTACAGGAATTAAAAAACCCAGTTTCTTGATTTTCCAGCCGAGGCACGACGCCCAGATGTTTGAATTCCATTCCCATTTCTTGCATGGGACCTACAAATTCACCCAAGGACACACATGTGACTTTTCAACCAACTTTGGTGCACTGGAGCATGTGCTTGCAGTTCAAATTTGAATGATGCACATTAAATGCCCAGAAATTCAATTAATGTATAAAAAAGGCCAAACAAACCCGGAAAAATTCCAAAATTTAGCACGGTACTTCTATTTGGTCTAATCTGCCTGTGTAAAAAATTTACGCGGGAGAAGGCAGTGTATGTCGGTTCACACATGGAGGTGACACGTTCCCTCTCGGAACCACGAGCCTTCTTGAGAGAAGCTCCGGTTTGCAAGAAGCTTATACCAAAGCTTGTCCCAATTCGTCCAAAAAAATTACCAAAATTTAGCATGGAACTTCTATTTGGTCTAATCTGCCTGTGTAAAAAAATTAAGGCGGGAGAAGGTAGTGTATGTCGTTTCACACACGGAGGTGACACGTTCCCTCTCGGAACGACGAGCCTTCTTGAGAGAAGCTCCGGTTTGCAAGAAGCTTATACCAAAGCTTGTCCCAATTCAGCCAAAAAATTACCACGGCATGTTGGTGACATGTCATGACACCATACCAAGTTTCATGATTTTCAGGCATGTTTTGGATTTACAGGAATTAAAAAACCAAGTTTCTCAATATTTTCGGCCGAGCCACGATGCCCAGATTGAACTTCATTCCCATTTCTTGCATGGGACCTAGAAATTCACCCAAGGACACACCTGTGATTTTTCAACCAACTTTGATGCACTTGAGCATGTGCTTGTAGTTCAAATTTGAATTATGCACATTAAATGACCATAAATTCAATTAAAGTATAAAAAAGGCCAAACGAACCTGGAATAATTCCAAAATTTAGCACGATAATTCTATTTGGTGTAATCTGCCTATGTAAAAAAATTAAGGCGGGAGAAGGCGGTGTACGTATGTCGTTTCGCACATGGAGGTGACACGTTCCTGCTTGGAACCACGAGCCTTCTTGAGAGAAGCTCCGGTTTGCAATAAGCTTATACCAAAGCTTGTCCCAATTCGCCCAAAAAATTTACCGTAGCATGTTGGTGCCATGTCATGACACCATGCCAAGTTTCATGATTTTTCACGCATGTTTTGGATTTACATGAATTAAAAAAAGAAGTTTCTCAATCTTTTCAGTCGAGCCATGACGCCCAGATGTTTGAATTTCATTCCCATTTCTTGCATGGGACCTAGAAATTCACCCAAGGACACACATGTGATTTTTCAAACAACTCTGGTGCACTGGAGCATGTGCTTGTAGTTCAAATTTGAATTATGCACATTACATGACCAAAAATTCAATTAATGTATAAGAAAGTCCAAACGAACCCGGAATAATTCCAAATTTTAACACGACACTCATGTAGTTCTATGTTGCCTCTATAAGAAAACAAGGGGGGGAGGCAGCGTATATCGTTTCGCACACAAAGGTGACATGTCCCACCTCGGGAACTGAAGGAAATATGCCCTAGAGGCAATAATAAAGTTATTACTTATTTCCTTAATTCATGATAAATGTTTATTATCATGCTATAATTGTGTTAACCAGAAACATAATACATGTTTGAATACATAGACAAAATAGTGTCACTAGTATGCCTCTACTTAAACTAGCTCGTTGATCAAAGATGGTTAAGGTTTCCTAACCATAGACATGAGTTGTCATTTGATAAACGAGATCACATCATTAGGAGAATGATGTGCTTGACTTGACCTATTCCGTTAGCTTAGCACTTGATCGTTTTAGTTTACTGCTATTGCTTTCTTCATGACTTATACATGTTCCTACGACTATGAGATTATGCAACTCCTGATTACCAGAGGAACACTTTGTGTGCTACCAAACATCACAACGTAACTGGGTGATTATAAATGATGAGACATCATTACCACTGTTACACCCACAGCCCCTATTGCAACATATACTGGACCAATTACTAGAGCTCGCGCACGCCAATTAAATTATCAGGCACTTTCGTTTCTTGGTAATGATTCTAATGTTCATGAGAATATGATACTGCCTAAATTGGATACATTTGTTTTGCTTACAAATGAAGGGCCTAGCTTGGAGAAGGATGAACATTGGAGCAAGAACAAGCATGGAGATGATGGCATGCACAAGGGGAACAAGAACGGAGTTACAAGTGATGATTTCGGGACTTTGAAGCCACCATAATGGGTGCATGAAGCCTTGGACGAAATATTCAAGATGCCACTTCATAATTTTCATCCCGAGGCTATTCTAGGTGCTGCGTCACCTTATTATTGGGCCAGGCCCATGTAATTTCGAAATACATAAGTATAGGCTATTTTAAGAGTCCGTATGTGTGGGGAAACAAGAGATAGGGTTGATTTCGCACCCCTCCACCAAGGGCCACGAAATTCCCCCCCTCTTCTTCCATATATACAGCCCTTAGGGCACCTGTCGGTGTCAAAACCGGCGGATCTCGGGTAGGGGGTCCCGAACTGTGCGTCTAGGCGGATGGTAACAGGAGACAAGGGACACGATGTTTTACCCAGGTTCGGGCCCTCTTGATGGAGGTAAAACCCTACGTCCTGCTTGATTGATATTGATGATGTGGGTATTACAAGAGTAGATCTACCACGAGATCAAGGAGGCTAAACCCTAGAAGCTGGCCTATGGTATGATTGTTGTTCGTCCTACGGACTAAAGCCATCCGGTTTATATAGACACCGGAGAGGGCTAGGGTTACACAGAGTCAGTTACAATGGTAGGAGATCTACATATCCGTATCTCCAAGCTTGTCTTCCACGCCAAGGAAAGTCCCATCCGGACACGGGACGAAGTCTTCAATCTTGTATCTTCATAGTCTTGGAGTCTGGCGGATGATGATAGTTCGGCTATCCGGACACCCCCTAGTCCAGGACTCCCTCAGTAGCCCCTGAACCAGGCTTCAATGACAACGAGTCCGGCGCGCATGTTCTCTTCAGCATTGCAAGGCAGGTTCCTTCTCCGAATAATTTATAGAAGATTGTCAACACCAGGATAGTGTCCGGCTCTGCAAAATAAATTCCACATACCACTGTAGAGAGAATAATATTTACACAAGTTCAATCTGCTGACGTATTTCGTGGCGTGACGTCACACCACTACCAAGCCTTTACTCAAATCGTTTTTATTGTACCACCTCAGCGTGTTTAGCGAAGCGGTTT
This sequence comes from Triticum aestivum, assembly GCF_018294505.1. NCBI lineage: Eukaryota > Viridiplantae > Streptophyta > Magnoliopsida > Poales > Poaceae > Triticum > Triticum aestivum. The sequence continues at coordinate 352,174,813 of NC_057801.1, forward strand.
CCTTGGCACGTCTTGTCGAAGCAGAGATCGTGTTCCCCTTATTCCGGGATTCTCATTAATACGGACGTGGGTAACCCAACCGCGCCCGTTGCCACGCCTCCTCCATCGAAGGCGGGTTCCAATCGGTCATGGGGACGGCTCTTGGTATTCTCCCTCTTTATAATGAGACCAAGGCCCGTTCTTTTTCTTCAATCCTCAAACGAATCCGCCCCTCGCCCCGAGTTCCAACACCCAGGGCTCCAGATTCGGGTACTCTCGACCTTCGACAATGTCCGGCTTCGACCTACGAGACCGGTGGATGCCCTCCTCCGTCATGGAAGAGGACGTGCTAAAGCTGAGAGACGCCAGGTACTTAACCTACGAGATTTCGCATAGGTTGCCTGCCCGAGGGCAAGTTATTCCTACTCCCGAGCCCGGCGAGAGCGTCGTGTTCGTGTCTCACCTCCGTCGGGGTTTAGGCTTCCCGATGGATCCCTTCGTGAGGGGGCTCATGTTTTACTATGGGATGGAATTCCATGACTTGGCTCCGGAGTCCATCCTCCACATCTCATCATTCATTGTCGTCTGCAAGCCTTCCTCCGCACTACCCCTCACTTCGGCTTGTGGCTTAAAACCTTCAACGTGGAGCCGAAGATGATTGAGGGGCATCAGGCGGAGTGCGGAGGGGCGGTTATAAGCAAGAGGGCCAATGCTCCATGGCACGAGGGCTCTTTTCAGGAGGAGCTTGGCTTGTGGCAACAGGAGTGGTTCTATATCACCGCTCCCAGGGGCAGCAGGCAGAGGTCGCCGCCCGTCTTTCGCTCGGGCCCTCCACAACGGCTGACATCATGGGTCAACAAGGGGCCTGACTGGGGGGCCGTCCAAAGACGTACCCCTGTTGCAGGACCGGATTCGAGGCCTCCAAGAAAGGGAGATCAATCTGGTCGTAGTGGCACAGGTTATGCTGATTCGGCGCCTTCTGCCCTGCAAACGTCGCCCCCTCCGCCTGTGTGAATTTAATCCGGAGGGGCCACGGGCTCTCCAACACTTCATGGGTTTGACACCTGTGGAGATGTACAAACTGTTCTTCGGGCCGCAAGAGATGCGTCCGGACTTGACCGAGGATGCTGGCCTAAGCTGCAATCGCCCGGATACTCAAGTAAGTAGCCCTGTGTCCGGACATATTGTCCATTTATTTATCATGGGTTTTGCCTTTTAACCAGCTATCCCTTGGACAGGAGTGGATAGCGCAAGCAAAACTGATACGGTGTCCGGCCCCCCTCCCTGAGATCACGCCGGATCCCGTGTTAATCAGAATGTTGGAGGTTGCACCTTCGGAGGGTGAAGGGGGGCACAGGGAAACTACCACCTCTGCCAAGGAGGCTTTCAGTAAGGGGGGAATCGAGAATCCCTCCTTCCAGGGGGAGAAGAGGACCGCTTCCGAAGACCCGGAGGCCAAGGCCTCAAAGCGGGGAAAGAAATCCGCACCGGAAGGTCCTGTGCAGGGGAGAGCCCCGGCCGCACAATCTAACTAGAGGAATCAGTCCTCCAGCGAGCCGTAAGTAAAAAAGGGGGAATTTTGTAATAGGGGACACCCCTACTTTATTTCTAAGGGTAACCGAAGTTTTCACCTTGTAGTTCGGATCTCAGCCCATCTCAGCAGAGCTCATCTTCGGGGGACCTTCGTCCGGAGATGATGGAGAGCGAAACGCCTCCATCTGTCGCCCCATCGGGCGGGGCGGACGACCCTGAGGTGTCATCACGGAGGGTCTCCCCGAGTCCGGCGGGGCCGGGGAGTTCGGCACCCACTAGAGTACGGCCGGTGGAGCTGCAGGATTTGCTCAAGAGGGCGTCTATCTCAGAAGATCACCGCACATTAATGAGTATGGTGATTGAAAGGATCTCGTCCGCTGAGAGCGGGTTGTATGAGGCCGTCGGAAGTTTGCTGGCGGGGTTTGAGGTACGCAAAAAATGACATACCTTTTGACAGTTTTGCACATGGAGTGCACCCTGTATAGATAGTAGCCCATGAGACTTGGTATGCTGTCGAAAGCGACAGCGTGCCGAGGATCATAATCTCAGTTATAGGATGTCGCCTTTCCTATGTAGGTGGCGGAACGTTTGGTGGCCAGGCGGACTGATGGAATTGCCGAGCTGAGACTCGATGTTGCGGATGCGGACATCGCGCTAGTCAATAAACGACTTAACGAGTCACAGGGTAGGTGGTTGCTCCGCGGTCACCTAGTAAGGGAGCTGATGCCCGTTCCTTACAATTTGTATGCTTGATGCAGATGGTGCCGCTGCTGTGGAAGACCTTCGAGCAGAGCTTGCTTGAGCCAAGGAGCAAGCCAGGAAAAGTGATGCGGCTGCCTCGAAGGCAGCGGAAGAGCTAAAAGCCGAAAAGGCTGCTCACTGCCGAAGCAGGGAGGAGATGGCCGGAATGGCCATGAAATTAAAAGATGCTACCGACCGCTATGAGGTTCTTGAAAGAGAACGCCGAGCGGGGCAAGAGGACCTGAAGAAGGCCGCCACCGAAGTCAAGGATGCCCGTAGTGCGATGCGGGCTATGAAGGACGAATTGCATCAGGCCGGAGATATTGCGGCTGGAAAGCCATTTCTGCTGCGTAGGAAGTTCACGGATCCGAAGTATGCTCAGTTGGGCTAATTGTGTGGTGCGGAGGATCCTTATCTGGATTTGGTGGCGAGTGCGGTGGACGCGGTCGTGCACTTCCGAAGCCAGAAGGATCACGAAATGGAAGAGCTTTTCTGGTCTCAATTCCATAGTCCGAAGCGTCCACTTCCGTTGACTGATTGGCTGGCTGAGTGGGCTGAGCTGAATAGATTGTCCGAACTTGCCATGACGGATGTGGTCGCTCATCTGTGGCCGGGAAGGCCCAAGCCTGAGAGTTATTTTGGCTTGTTGCAGCGATTCCTTGGGGCGGTGCCGCATATCAAGGTGATGAAGCAGTCGGCATGCATAGAAGGTGCACGGATGGCTCTCGCTCGTGTTAAGACATACTGGGCGGAGATGGATGCCACCACTGTTGCATCCCGGGGTTCGGACAAAGGCCGATTACCCGCCGAGCACTATTTTGAGGAAGTCCTGCAGGGCGCTCGTTTAATAGAGTCGCAGTGCTCGAAAGATGTTATGTTCAAATGACGTGTATGATTTGTGAGATCATGTTTATAATGCAATAGCTTTTTATACTTGTGTGTTCAAGTATTGAACTATCTCCTGTGCGGCCGTGTATGTATAACATGAAAGATGGCAGTCTTTGGCTTCAGCCCCCACGCACGTGGTGCGGGGGTGTTTGCAGAAAGAAAAGCGCTTTTTCACACTTAATCCAACGTCTTGGTCCTTTGAAGGAGGTGATAGCATAGCAAACTAGGCAACCGGACTATAATGCTTTATCACTTTCACTTAGCCATAGGAGCTCGAAGGTGGGGCTACTATATAGCCCCTAGAGGCACCGTGCTTCTCCGAACTCGGGGTGCGTATGTGCCTGACCGGGAAGCGGTCCTACGTCAAAGCAGAGGAATTCTAAACAATCCAGTAGTTGATCAAGTGGTTGATCAGTCTCTCGCTATATCATGACAGTCAGTTTTCGGCTTTCTCTACTGAGGTGCTCGCCCGGCCGAACCGGGGCACAATCGCAGTAGTTCTCCTGGTGCCGCGTTAGCCGATGGAGCGGAACGTAAGGCAGCAAAACACAGGAGCCGGGCAAACCCAACATTTGACCAAAGACATGATTCGGAGCTGATGCATATAAGGCCTAACTCGAGACGCCGAACACTCCCTGAGGTGTTCGGTCTTTATGATACCGGGCAGAACAATGCCCTAAGCCCCTAGTGTCCAGGTACGGGCAGGAACTTCTGATGCGGCCGATGCCAAAACGCCAGCCTCCTCCTCGGTTATGGTAAGAAACCAGGGGATGTGTATCAACAAGAGACAGTAAGAAAGGTTTACGCAGGGTCTTAATCTGAAAAGAATCCTTGTAACGGGTCCCTGCTGCACGTCTGCGCCTGTGTCTCCGTTGTGCTGTATCCTGGACGGGTGTAGCACGTGCTTCATCTGTAAAGGAGAAGAACTTAGTTTGGAAAAATATCATGCAAAAAGGTGTAGTTAAAATAAAGTATGATGAATTTGAGCTTTATTGGCTCTCATTATTTATACGTGCAGCCCCTTGTGAAGAGGTATGCGGCAGTGAAGCCCCTTGTTTATTTATGCCGGACTCGCCTAACCGTGTCCAAGGTCTGAATGACCTGTTTTCAGGGCTTTGACCAGTAAGGTCGGATTAGTGTGCGGCTGTCAACGCAGTCTCACGTTTTCCGTGGTCGAGGAACACTCAGATTTACCCTTTGCTGAGATTATGTCGTATGGACCAGGCATTTTAAGCGTAGGAGACGCGTAATGCGGTATTGCGTTAAAGCGGGCCAATGCTTCGCGTCCCAGTAGTGCTTGATAGCTACTTTTGAATGGGGCGATATGGAAAATGAGCTTTTCGCGACGGAGGTTGTCGGATGAACCGAACACGACCTCTAGTAGTACAGAGCCTGTACATTTGGCGTAAAGGCCAGGCGTCACTCCTTTGAAGGAAGTGCTGCTATGGTGAATTTCGGTACGGTCTATCCCCATTCTGCGGACGGTGTCCTGGTACAGCAGGTGCCGCACTATGTTTCCGTGTTATCACATGAAGTGAGTTCACTGTTTTGACTTCTAGTGGGAAAGTCTTCTGTTTTCCGGCATGCTGCTTGTCGGGTTCGTCGTCTTCACTTGGTGTGTCGGACCCCTTGCGTTCGGTGTTAAGTCGGCCGGACTGCTTGAAGACCCAACAATCTCTGTGGGTATGGTTTGCAGGCTTCCCGGGGGTACTATGTATTTGACATATCCTATCCAAAATTTTGTTTAGGTTGGATAGCTCGTCACTGTTGTCCTTGAGGGGCAGTGTTTTATTATTCGGCCAAGAGCTTTTGAATCAGCGTTGGCCGTCGTGCTATTTGGGCCATTTTCCTTATTCCGGCGCTGATCTTTTCTGCGTCGTGATTTCCCATTTCCATCCCTGACTTCGGATGTACTCGGGTCGCTGGTGCTGCATCTAGCCAGCTAGCTGTCTTCCCCCGCGCAAAAGCGGGTCATGAGGCTTGTTAGTGCGGCCATTGTTCTTGGTTTTTCCTGACCAAGGTGCCTGGCGAGCCATTCGTCTCGGACGTTGTGCTTAAAGGCTGCTAAGGCTTCGGCGTCCGGACAGTCGACTATTTGGTTCTTTTTGGTGAGGAACATGTTCCAGAATTTTCGTGCTGACTCTCCGGGCTGTTGAGTTATGTGACTTAAATCGTCTGCATCCGGAGGGCGGACATAAGTTCCCTGAAAATTTGCTTGAAACGCATCCTCGAGCTCTTCCCAACTTCCAATGGTATTTTCTGGGAGGCTTTTGAGCCAATGCCGAGCTGGCCCTTTGAGCTTGAGGGGTAGATATTTTATGGCATGGACATCATCTCCTCTGGCAATATGTATGTGTAGGATATAATCCTCAATCCAGACTCCGGGGTCTGTTGTTCCGTCATATGCCTCTATGTTGACGGGTTTGAATCCTGCTGGAAATTCATGGTCCAGTACCTCATCAGTGAAACATAGTGGGTGTGCGGCGCCCCTGTATTTAGGTGTGCCGTTGTCTTCAAACACTCGGCGGGTTGTATTGCTCCCTGGAGCCTTCTTTTTTGGCCCGTAGATGGACCTGACCGGGCCATCTTTTTTGCGAGGATCTTTATGTGGATCGTGTGACGGCTTGTGTGCGGCGCCCCTTGCCGCTCTTAGCCTGTCATCTGGTCGTCTATCCGGCCAGGCGGCGTCTTTGTTTTTTGACTGTGGGGGCTCTACGGCCTCCTCGTCAAATTGGGGCAACAACTTGCGCTTCGAGTAGCTCTTCGCCTGGTGACTATTGTCGTATTTGTCTGCGGTATTGAGTACTTTGCTCCATCTCATTCTGAGTGCGTCCTCCGTTCTTTTGAGCATCCGCTTTTGCTTCTTCAGACTTCTTGCAGTGGCGACGAGCCTTTTATGAAGGTTCTTATGCTCCGGTGGTTTGTCGGGCGTGAGATCGTCTGGACTGTTGTTTTCGCCGGGGATGGGTTGCTTGTCCAATCCATCCTGTTCGGATGGTTGCTGGGTGGCATGTTCATTGTCCACCGCTTCACCCTGCTCTAAGGCTGGGTTAGTATGGGTGTCGTTGTTATCGAGGCGGGACTTCGGGCGGCGCTTGCGTCGCTGTTTTGGTTGTTTGTTGGGGGAGTTGTCCTTTGCCACATCCCGTTGTTCCTCGTTGCTGCTTCCTTTTGGTGTATCCACCATGTATATGTCATATGATGAGGTGGCTTTCCAGTGCCCAGTAGGCGCTAGTTCTTGGTCGTCTCCGGCATCGTCGTCCATACCATCAATATCTTCGGAGTCGATGTCTAGCATGTCGGTTAGATCATCGACAATGGCTACTAAGTGGGTGGTGGGTGGGCTTTGAATTTCTTCGTTGTTCGCATCCCAACCGTCCTGACCGCAGTCCGGCCAGGGCTCTCCTGATAACGAGAGATACTTTAGCGAACTCAAGATGTCGCTGAAAGGTGAGTGTTGAAAGATGTCCGCAGCGGTGAACTCCATGACCGGCGCCCAATCGGATTCGATTGGAGGGGGCGCGGGAGGTTCGGAGTTCGGCGAGGAGTCCGGCACCTCGGAGTCACGAGCTTCATGAGGGACAAGGTCTGTGTTCGGCTCTATCGCCATAGAGGTTGCAACCCCCGAGGCGGTGTCTAGCCACCCGTCCTCGATTTGCGCAGCCGGCTCCGAATTGAAGATCGGAGCGGACTCGTGTGCGGCCTCCAGGTTACTGTCCAGCTGCAGAGCTAAGTCATGCCCGTCGTGACAGTGCGGCGTGCTCGGCTGTGGCTCGAATCCATCGAAGATCAAGTCCCCGCGGATGTCAGCCGTGAAGTTAAAACTTCCAAATCTGACCTGACGGCCAGGGGCGTAGCTTTCGATCTGCTCCAGATGGCCAAGCGAATTGGCCCGCAGTGCAAAGCCGCCGAATACGAAGATCTGTCCGGGGAGGAAGGTCTCACCCTGGACTGCGTCGTTGTTGATGATCGAAGAAGCCATCGAGCCTATCGATGACGACATAGAGGAACTCTTAGTGAAAGCACCAATGTCAGTGTCAAAACCGGCGGATCTCGGGTAGGGGGTCCCGAACTGTGCGTCTAGGCGGATGGTAACAGGAGATAAGGGACACGATGTTTTACCCAGGTTCGGGCCCTCTTGATGGAGGTAAAACCCTACATCCTGCTTGATTGATATTGATGATGTGGGTATTACAAGAGTAGATCTACCACGAGATCAAGGAGGCTAAACCCTAGAAGCTAGCCTATGGTATGATTGTTGTTCGTCCTACGGACTAAAGCCATCCGGTTTATATAGACACCGGAGAGGTCTAGGGTTACACAGAGTCGGTTACAATGGTAGGAGATCTACATATCCGTATCGCCAAGCTTGTCTTCCATGCCAAGGAAAGTCCCATCCGGACACGAGACGAAGTCTTCAATCTTGTATCTTCATAGTCTTGGAGTCCGGCCGATGATGATAGTTCGGCTATCCGGACACCCCCTAGTCCAGGACTCCCTCAGCACCGATTAGACTTTGGGTTTTGTTTAAATTAAAAGTTCTCCATAGCTGCAACTTCGCATACTTCGTTTGTGTTCAACGACCAGACAAAGGCGTCAAAGAACCCCACCTTGATCAATAAAGCTTTCCTCTTATATTCACAATATCCAGATTGCAATCTTAGTTTCTTGCTTGTTCTTTGTTTGCCTGCAGGAAACAGACCTTCGTGGTCAGGTTGATCGTACTCCAGCGTGGTCAATAACCTCTCGGAGTTGGTTTTGCGATTGCTAAGGTGCGACGTCCTCGCACGTTCATAGTTGGATCGTCAAAGTCGACTTCCTCCAAAATGATAGCCACCATCTCATCGAAAGACGGGACACCTTTGCCTCTATCAAGTGGTATCAGATTTCCAGGTTGCTCGGTGAGATTTTACAGTTTTTCATAGTTTAGATCGAGTCTGTTCTTAATACCTATAGTCCACGAAAAAGCCAAAAACATATTAGGGTTAGTTCATCCTATCCGAACCAGTCTGAGCCTTTGCATAGTCTTTTCAGTATTTTGCTTTGTTGAATTTGCAGTTGCATCATCGCGTAAAGTTGCTGGTCTTAGCGTCTAGTCTTTTAGAGTTTTGAGTTCTGGTCATAAGTTGTCACGCCGCGACTGCACCATCATCATCGCCCCTGCCACCTACCTCCACTGCTCCGAATCCGTATCCATATACCACCACCAATCTGTATCCATATACCACCACCGATCCATATCCATATACTACCACCGCTACCACCACCGCTGCCATATACCACCACCGCTGCCATATACCACCACCATATATCCACCACCAATCCGAGTTCCTTGCATATTAGGTTTGTTTTCGAGATCCATCTAATTTCCGATTCGTGTTTCCTTGCCTGAGTAGGTTTCGGGGAAAAAAAGTCTGGAGACCCCCGTGCAGTTTTTAGGCCAAAATTTCGGCGACCAAAAATATTTTTTCCCTGTCCTATTTTTAGGTCCGAGGGAGTGTTTTGAGACACTCGCCATCATAGTGATTTTTTGTCACACTTTTTCATCGTCGCTGCCCTGATTTCCGAAAAAATAATTGTCAAGAAAATTTCGTTCCCATCCTATCAGTTTGACCTGGGAAGAGTTTTGAGACACTCGCCATTATAGTGATTTTCCGCAAAAAAAAAGAGGAGCGCAAAAAAAAACAGAGCGAAAAAAAATTCTAGAGTGTGCTTCTCCCTTGTTTACGTGCAGCGTCGTGATTTTGTTAGTGTTCTAGGCTCGCGTCTCTAGCACGGTCTAGCCTAGGACCAGCACAGTACCGTCATTGAGCGTTTATTCAACTTTGCATCTCTGAATTGATTATTGCTGATCCTTTTTGCTACCATATTATAAGCCTTCCCAGCTCCACATACATCTACGTCATGTGTTTGACTCTCCCTAGTAATCGCTCTATCCAAGATTTGAGAGTTTTGACTACAACGATTGCCGATCATCGCCTGCTGCTGGGTAAGAACTGGTAAGAATTTGAGTTTTGCTTGACGGATTTGTGACACCCACCACCAGCACTTGTTAGTAGTCTGTAGGATCATATTCTTGTGTGTTTCTATTGCTGCTAACCATGCTAGGATCACAAGCCGACGAGATTGACTGGGAGAACTTAACGAACAAGGAGCTTCATGATAAGTTTCAGCAAATGATGACTGAACAGGTGCAAGATGTGATGAACAATTTTGAAGAGGCCATGGAGAAGATCACTGGCCTTGAGAAGACGTTCGAAACAAAGATCGATAATAGATTTAATGAACTGCTTGCGCGTCTTCCACCGGCTGCACCTGCCGCAGCTCTACAACAACAACAACTACTACCTCCACGTCGTGAAACAGCCCTCCGCTGAGCGAGTCGTGTCCTTCTTCAGCCCGGCCAAACTGTTAGTGCTGCTGTTGATACTTCTGTGGCTCCTGCTACTGATGCAGAGGATGATTATGCGGGAGATTACGAGGATGAGGTTGATCAAAATCAGAACTATGTGCAACCACTAGCACCACAACCACCAGGTCGTCCACATGCAAATAATCACAATGGTAGGGCTCTATCTCAGGTACGAGATCATGACCATCTTCCTAAACTCAAACTGAATATTCCACCATTTGAGGGTAGATATGTTCCTGATATATATCTTACTTGGGAGTTAGAAACTGAACAACAATTTACATGTTTACAATATCCTGAGGAGAGACGTGTTCCTGCTGCTGTTTGTGCTTTCACTAGTTTTGCATGTGTTTGGTGGTCTGAACATTGTAGATTATATCCTATTCCAGCTACTTGGGTTGCTTTGCAAACTGCTATGCACACTCGTTGGGTTCCACCATATTATCAACGTGAATTGCTTCAAAAATTGCAGCATTTGAGACAAGGATTTTTTTTGTAGAAGAACATTATCAAGAATTACAAACTGGCATGATTAGATGTGGTATTGTTGAGGAGAATGAACCTATGCTTGCACATTTTATGGGTGGATTAAATAGAGAGATTCAGACCATTCTAGAGTATAAGGAGTATACTAATATCATTCGTTTATTCCATCTTGCTTGTAAAGCTGAACGTGAAGTGCAGGATCGACAAGCATTGGCGCGAACTAACTTTTCTGCAGGTCGACCTTCATCATGGACACCGCATGCATCCTCTACTTCCACTATACCAGCACCTCCGTTAGGTGCCACCTCCAGCCGTGATACAAGAAAGCAGGCACAACCACCACTATCTGCCAAGAGCGCACCTGCCGGGCCTACATAGAGCTCTTCTTCTTCCATGGCATCAACTGGGCACACAAGGGATATTATTTGTCGTCGTTGTAAGGGAAGAGGTAATTATGCGAGAGAATGCAAATCTCAGCGTGTGATGATTGCTACTGAGGATGGTGGGTATGAGTCCGCTAGTGACTATGATGAGGAGACATTGGCTCTTATTACACGTGAAGAACACGGTGGAGATGATTCTGATCATGAGACCCAATACATGGCTCCTGAAGACGCTGACAGGTACGAATGTTTAGTTGCTCAATGTGTTTTGAGTGTGCAGGTCACACAAGCTGAGCAAAATCGGAGGCATAATTTGTTCCATACAAAGGGAGTTCTTAAGGAACATTTTGTGCGCGTCATCATAGACGGAGGGAGCTGCAACAACTTGGCTAGCATGGAGATGGTGGAGAAGCTATCTCTCACCACAAGACCACATCCACATCCTTACTACATCCAATGGTTCAACAACAGAGGCAAGGTTAAGGTAACACGTACTGTTCTTGTGTATTTTAGTATCTCTACATACGCTGATTATGTTGATTGTGATGTGGTACCTATGCAAGCATGTTCCTTATTACTTGGTAGACCATGGCAATTTTATAAAAATTCTGTACACCATGGTAGAAATAATCAGTATACTCTTGTTCATAAGGATAAAAATATTACTTTGCTTCCTATGACTCCTGATTCCATTTTGAAAGATGATATTAATAGAGCTAATAAAGCAAAACAAGAGCAGAATAAGAGTGAAAATCAGATTGTAGCAAAAGAATTTGAGAAACAAATGAAGCCTAATAATAAACCATCTAGTGTTGCTTCTGAAATTAAATTGAAAAGTGCATGTTTATTTGCCACCAAATCTGATATTGATGAGCTAGATTTTAGCAAATCTGTCTGCTATGCTTTTGTGTGCAAAGAGGCATTATTTTCATTCGAGGACATGTCTTCCTCTTTGCCTCCTGCTGTCACTAACATTTTGCAGGAGTTCGCTGACGTCTTTCCACAAGACGTGCCACCGGGATTACCGCCTATTCAAGGGATTGAGCATCAGATTGACTTAATTCCCGGTGCTTCACTGCCAAACTGTGCGCCATACCGTACCAATCCAGAGGAGACGAAGGAGATTATGCGTCAAGTACAAGAGCTTCTCGACAAAGGTTATATACGCGAGTCCCTTAGTCCTTGTGCTATTCCTATTATTCTAGTGCCAAAAAAGGATGGTACATCACGTATGTGTGTTGATTGTAGAGGCATTAATAATATTACTATTCGTTATCGTCATCCTATTCCTAGGCTAGATGATATGCTTGATGAATTGAGTGGCTCTACAATATTCTCCAAAGTTGATTTGCGTAGTGGATACCATCAAATTCATATGAAATTGGGGGATGAATGGAAAACAACATTTAAAACTAAGTTTGGATTATATGAGTGGTTAGTCATGCCTTTTGGGTTAACTAATGCACCTAGTACTTTCATGAGATTAATGAACGAAGTTTTACGTGCTTTCATTGGACGATTTGTGGTAGTTTACTTTGATGACATATTGATTTATAGCAGATCTTTGGAGGAACATTTGGAACATTTACGTGATGTTTTTATTACTCTACGTGATGCACGTTTGTTTGGTAACCTTGGGAAGTGCACCTTTTGCACCGACCGAGTGTCTTTTCTTGGCTATGTTGTTACTCCACAGGGAATTGAAGTTGATAAAGCCAAGATTGAAGCTATTGAGAGTTGGGCGCAGCCCAAAACGGTCACACAAGTGAGGAGTTTTCTTGGCCTCGCTGGATTCTATAGGCGCTTTGTGAGAGATTTCAGCACAATTGCTGCACCTCTCAAGGAGCTTACAAAGAAGGATGTGCCTTTTGTTTGGGGTACCGCACAGGAAGAAGCCTTCACGGTGTTGAAAGATAAGTTGACACATGCTCCTTTACTCCAACTTCCTGATTTTAATAAGACATTTGAGCTTGAATGTGATGCTAGTGGAATTGGATTAGGAGGTGTGTTATTACAAGATGGCAAACCTGTTGCATACTTTTCTAAAAAATTGAGTGGGCCTAGTCTGAATTATTCTACTTATGATAAAAAATTAAATGCTCTTGTTCGGACTTTAGAAACATGGCAACATTATTTATGGCCCAAAGAATTTGTGTTCCGTGCTAACAAGCTATGCATTCCAGCTAGCTCTGTTCGTCTTTTGTTGTTGCAGGAGGCGCATGGAGGAGGATTAATGGGACACATTTGCGTGAAGAAGACGGAGGACATCCTTGCTACACATTTCTTTTATTGCTCGCTGCACTAAATGTCAAAAAGCTAAGTCACGACACAATCCTCATGGTTTATATATGCCTTAGCCTGTACCTAGTGTTCCTTGGGAGGATATATCTATGGACTTTGTTTTAGGTTTACCTCGAGCAAAGAAGGGGAGGGATAGCATATTTGTTGTCGTGGATAGATTCTCGAAAATGGCACACTTTATACCATGTCATAAAAGCGATGATGTTGTTAATGTTGCTGATTTGTTCTTTCGTGAAATTACTCGCTTGCATGGTGTGCCAAATACTATTGTTTTAGATCATGATACTAAATTTCTTAGCCACTTTTGGAGATGTTTATGGGCTAAGTTTGGGACTAAACTGCTTTTTAGTACTACTTGTCACCCCCAAACTGATGGACAAACTGAAGTAGTCAATAGAACATTGTCTACTATGCTTAGGGCTGTTTTGAAGAATAATAAGAAAATGTGGGAGGAATGCTTGCCTCATATTGAATTTTCTTATAATCGTTCATTGCATTCTACTACTAAGACGTGCCCTTTTGAGGTTGTGTATGGTTTCCTACCTCGTGCACCTATTGATTTGTTGCCTCTTCCATCTTCAGAGAAGGTTAATTTTGATGCTAAACAACATGCTGAATTGATTTTAAAAATGCATGAGTTAACTAAGGAAAACATTGAGCGTATGAATGCTAAATATAAACTTGCTGGAGATAAGGGTAGAAAACATGTCGTGTTTGCACCTGGAGATCTTGTTTGGTTACATTTGCGTAAGGATAGATTTCCTGATTTGCGCAAATCAAAGCTAATGCCTCGTGCTGATGGTCCTTTTAAGGTGTTGGAGAAAATAAATGATAATGCATATAAACTTGAGTTGCCTGCAGATTTTGGGGTTAGTCCCACTTTTAACATTGCAGATTTGAAGCCTTATTTGGGTGAGGAAGATGAGCTTCCGTCGAGGTCGACTTCATTTCAAGAAGGGGAGGATGATGAGGACGTCAATACCTTTGTTACACCCACAGCCCCTACTGCTACATATACTGGACCAATTACTAGAGCTCGCGCATGCCAATTAAATTATCAGGTACTTTCGTTTCTTAGTAATGATTCTAGTGTTCATGAGAATATGATGCTGCCTAAATTGGATACATTTGTTTTGCTTACAAATGAAGGGCCTAGCTTGGAGAAGGATGAACATTGGGGCAAGAACAAGCATGGAGATGATGGCATGCGCAAGGGGAACAAGAACGGATTTACAAGTGATGATTTTAGGACTTTGAAGCCGCCATAATGGGTGCATGAAGCCTTAGACGAAATATTCAAGATGCCACTTCATAATTTTTGTCCCGAGGCTATTCTAGGTGCTGCATCACCTTATTATTGGTCCAGGCCCATGTAAGTTCAAAATACATAACTATAGGCTATTTTTAGAGTCCGTATGTGTGGGGAAACAGGAGATAAGGTTGATTTC